>NW_022279364.1:0-32519 GCF_000004195.4 Xenopus tropicalis
GTGAGTGGGACTAAAGACCCCGGGTCAGGATTCCTGGGAGATCTTGCAATAAGATCCCATGGAATAAGGATATGGTACATCTGGTTTCCAATACCTACATAGTGCAGTAGTAGCTGAGGTGGCAAAATAGACAACCAGCCATCAGGTTTAACCCTGGAAGAAAAAGTGTCAACACCATTGGGCAGTTAAATATATGTGGTCTGCAACAAGAAAATACTCTATAAATTATACTATAGTTTGTAAGATGCTCTTGTATGATCCTTCCTAATCATGGTGTATGATACAATGTCAGTTATTCATTTAAACTCGTATAATTAGGAGTTAAAAACAGTTCAGTTGTGGGTTTTTTGTTACATGTGGTCAGGAAATAAAATCATTAAGTGTTTGTGCTCAGTACTAAATGTGCCAATAGGTGGGATTCAGACTATAGGGGATATATTGCAAAGGTAGTGGGGGAATATTTTTTTCATTACTTATCCAAAAATACCTATTGTCCTATTACCTCTGCCATCTGCTGCACAGGTTAGAGAAGGGGGATCTGACAATTTGCCCCCCCCCCATGAAGCAGGTTTAGGCATTCCTGGAATCAGGAATGGAAAAGCATGGGAAAAATGAAGGGTATGGGGAGTGGGTTAAGTCAAGATGAATAGGAAGCAGATCAGATGGAGATGCATGGAGTAGGTCAGCATGGAATCATCAATCAAGAGTTACTGGAAGAAGTACCCAAGGAACCTATGTGGGACACAGGAATGAATTACATTGACTGTAAAAGAAAAATGGTTGTTTCTTGTGCTCTTCATATAGGGATAGAGATCATGTATTATTCAGAGCAAGATCCTTTTGCATTAACTAACACGATTGTACCAGGCCCTGGTTATTTATTTGTTTCCCAGAGAATGAGTAGTGTGGTTATTGATACACATTAAATACATTAATATCTCTATTTTCTGGATCTTCTACCTAATCATACATTCCCCCTAACATATACTGTCCATGACGTTCCTTGGAAGAAAATGAAAACTGGCCCTGTGCAGTACCAATAGGTTAGTGAGGGTTCCTGCCTACTGACCCAATATGTGTATCACCTAGCTCAGTGGTTCCCAACCTTCCTAATGCCGCGACCCTTTAATACAGTTCCTCATGTTGTGTTGACCCCCAACCATATAAATATGTGTTTTCCGATGGTCTGAGGCGACCCCTGTGAAAGGGTCATTCAGCCCCCAAAGTGGTCCCGACCCACAGGTTGAGAACTGCTGACCTAGCTACTTGTACCCTCTAGTGATGAGCGAATCTGTCCCATTTCGCTTCACCCAAAAATTCACAAATCTTTCAAGAGATTCGCGAAACGGGTGGAAAATTTGTGAATTGTCGCCCGCGGCTATTCTTTTGTTGTGTGGCTATTCTTTGTCGCGCGGCTATTATTTTGTCGTCCGTGGCTATTATTTCGTTGCGCGGCTATTATTTTGTCATCCGTGGCTATTATTTCGTTGCGCGGCTATTATTTTGTCGCCCGCGGCTATTATTTTGTCGCCCGCGGCTATTATTTTGTCGCCCGCGGCTATTATTTTGTCGCCCACAGCTATAATTTTGTCGCCGGCGACAATTTTTGGACATGCAGCTAATTTTTACACTGCAAATTTTTTTTCATCCGTTTCGCGAAACAATCCGCCAATGGCGAAACGCGGATATTAGGCCGTGAATCCATGCCTGCCGAAACATTTCGCCCATCACTAGTACCCTCTCTACCCAAGAGGGATCGTGCAGTTAATAGTGATGGCTTCACCATAAAAGTCACGAAACAGCAAGAAAATTTGCGAAATGGCGAAAAATTTGCAAAACGCATTTGTCGCACAATTTTTTTTGTCGCCCGTATCTATTTTTTTGTGGCCCGTGCCCAATTAGACGTGACCGGGCCCTTTTTTACGCAACCGCGCCCAATTTGATGCGTGGCAAAAAAGTTTGGGTGACAGATTTTTCCGCTGCAAATTTTCACAGGCGTTTCGCGAAACGATTCGCCAAAGGCGAAATGCGGAAATTTGCTGCGGATCCATGCCTGGCGAAAAAATTCGCTCATCGCTAGCGGTTAACAATTCCATTATTATTTTTGCATAAATTATATTAGGTAACTACTCGATCTAATGATGAGGGAAATAAACTGGTTCATGTACTGAGAGAACAGATAGCAGATGATAATAAAAAAAATGGCAGTTTTGAATGCATATCTGGGAGAATAAGAGGCTCTGGAGGATGTTTTGGCTGTCTAAGGGCAAAGAGTGGGTCAAATAAATACCCATGTAGTGAAGGGAACGCCAAGTTTAGACAACTTTTTACAATAGCACTGAATTCAAAGAGTTCAAAAAGTGCCCCTTTAGTGCCCATACACAGAGCACTTCAGTCCAGGGCATTGATTGTGCTGGTTTAAATATCCAGCTCAAGGGAAGGATTTAGGTTCCACATCAAAATGCAGAAACCAGGTCCATAAATGTGGCCTAATGTCTTGTAGCCTGTAAGAAAATGATCCCCAACCAGTGGCTCAGGGGTAACATGTTGCTCCCCAACCCCTTGGGTGTTGCTCTCAGTGCCCCCAAACCAGGGAGTTATTTTTGAATTCCTGACTTGGGGGCAAGTTTTGGTTGCATAAAAACCCATTTCAATGCCAAAAAGAACCTCCTGTAGGCTGCCAGTCCCCATAGGGGCTACTAAATAACTGGCACCCCCGGTACTTTTTTATGCTTGTGTTGCTCCCCAACATTTTTTCCATTTTGAAAGTGACTCATGGGTTAAAAAGGTTGGAGGCCCCTGCTGTATGGATACTTGGGAGGCATGGATAATATGGAATTAAGCATCCTCACTAGTGATGGGCGAAATGTTTTGCGAAATGAATGAAAAAATTTGGCGTGGAAAAATTCACAGTGCGTCCAAAAATTGTCATGGGCATCAAAAGAATAGTTGCGTGTTAAAATAAATAGTCATGGTGTCAAAATAAATGGTTGCACGTCAAGAGAATAGTTGTGGCGCCAAAATAAATAGTTGCGGGCGTCAAAATAAATAGTTGCGGGCGTCAAAGAATAGTCGCAGGCAACAAATTTCTTTTTACGTGCAACATTTTCCCTGATTTGCGAATTTTCTGCCGAAGCGAAACGGGACAGATTCGCTCATCAATAATCCTCACCAAATAATATCTCAGATGCTCCATTAGACCAAAAGGCTGACTGACGTTTCTCTGCCTGTATACCCTTGTTTGTACATGTTGGTAGCTCTGCTTTTGTGTGGCTTGTGGATTTCCACCCTGGTTATAAATTTAAAACAGAAGGTAGAGCTACTCGCCACTATATAGTGAGACTGAGCCCCCTGGTTTTTGTAGTTTCTGCAAGAAAAATGATTGGGTTACGAGTCGGCTGTTCTTCTCTTCACCCTTCCAGAACTTACTGAGCAATAGTCTAGAGACAGAATCCACATTTGGAACTACCTAAGGTTCAGACGGATGCAGAATTGTTGGGAGTAGTGATGAGCGAATCTGTCCCGTTTTGTTTTGCCGAAAAATTCACAAATCTTTAAAAGATTTGCAAAACAGCGAAAAATGTGCGAAACCGCAAAAATGTCGCACAGAAAAGAAAAACTGGCGCCCATGACTATTCTTTTGACGCTCGCGACTATTCTTGTGACAATTTTTGGATGCGCAACTATTCTTTTGATGCCCGCGACTATTCTTGCAACAAATTTTGGATGCGCAACTATTCTTTTGATCCCCGCGACTATTCCTGCAACAATTTTTGGATGCAGGACTATTCTTTTGATGCTCACGACAATTCTTGCGACAATTTTTGGATGCGCAATTATTCTTTTGATGCCCGCGACTATTCTTGCAACAATTTTTGGACGCAGGACTATTCTTTTGACGCTCGCGACAATTCTTGTGACAATTTTTGGATGCGCAACTATTCTTTTGATGCCCGCGACTATTCTTGCAACAATTTTTGGATGCGCAACTATTCTTTTGATGCCCGCGACTATTCTTGCAACAATTTTTGGATGCAGGACTATTCTTTTGACGCCCGCGACTATTCTTGCAACAATTTTTGGACGCAGGACTATTCTTGCGACAATTTTTGGACGCACTGCAAATTTTTTCATCCGTTTCGTGAAACAATCCGTCAATGTCGAAATGCGGAAATTCCCTGCGAATCCATGCCTGGCGAAACATTTCACTAGATGGGGGGCATTTGCTAATGCTTGATTTTTTCAGTTTGGGTTTTTTTGACTCAAAAATATGATTTTGTCATGAACAAAAATCGATCTTCTCTCGATGTGACAATACCGCGACAAATCTGAAAGAAAAAATACGCCACCTGAAACCCGTTGAGATCCTGTAGAAGTCAATGGTAGAGGTCCCCTTTACAACTATAAAGATGTTTCTTTGCTTTGTGGTTTTAGAGGTTTCTGGGGGGGTTTTTTTACGCTGATATTTCTGTGATATTAAAAAAAAAAGTTGCAGGTTTTATGCAACAATTTGAAAAAGTTGTAGTTTTCACATTTTTTTGTTTGTGCTTTCAGTTTCGGTTTCGGTTTGGATCTTTTGATAAACTTATTTCGCGGAAATGAGTTTAGTTGTGGTTTCAAAAAATGTTAAAACCAGGAAAATCAGAATGTTTATAAATTGGCCTCCCTGTGTTGTATATCGGTAGTGATGAGCGAATCTGTCCCGTGTCGCTTTGCCGAAAAACTTGCAAAACTACAGGAAAATCCGTGAAATATCTGCGAAACGCGTGTGTCTTTTTAGTTGCATGTCTTTTTTTATGTGCCGCTCCCAATTTGATGCGTCCGCTCCCGTTTTTACACAACCAATCAGGCTTGTTACTATAGAACTATAGCTACTGAGTTGCAGTTAGTGTAAAGAGATACCGGTCACAATGAACTATATACAACGACTTGTATGTGTCATTAAAGCCCATATCCTTTGCAGAAGAGCAGTTATTGCACAGTCTGTAGCCAGGTCAACTTTTACTTACAAAACCCTGATTAAAAATGCTTGTGTGCATTTCATTAATATACTTTTTGTTAGTAAAAGCTGAAATTCAGAAGGCAGTGCCATAATAAGTGATGCAATAAAAGATAGACAGTATTAGTAGTTCCTTTGCTGTACAGGGGGAGTGTCTAGGGGATTGGTAGCATCACTCTCGCAGTCCAAAAGGAGTGTCTCATTCAGGGTGATCTTATATCTGGGCAATCTGAAGCAGAAGACTGTCAACAACATCTGAGGACTATGCTTAACTGCACTGGGCAGATGATACTTCTCAGCTTTATCCTACTATTCAAAGGTAAGACACGGATAAAGAAAGACAGATAGACAATTTATTAACTACAGATAACATGTATTACGCTGGTTTCTGATATAGTTATTATCTAGTTCTATTATCTAAGTTCTTAAATAGATTGAGATGAAGTTGCTATCCTAAATAGTTAGGATGGTTTCAGTTGCAAGTCCACAGTCACTAACGGAGATACATTTTGAAAAAGTACCATTGAATTATGCCCTTTGCCAGCAACCAGAAGACAAGCCAATGCTCCACAAGGAGGAATTATGCATGAAGGTTTTTCATCTGCTTATATTTTAATATACTGCTTAGTAATGTAGTAAGGCAACTAGCTTTGTGAATTGTACATATTTTGTATTTTTACTATTTTGGCTGGAAAATAATCACTATGGTTATGAAATGCTGTTACTATATTGATACATTGCATTAACTAAATAATAAAGGGGTCTGGATAAATATATATATATAAACAAAAAAGGTTCTCACAACAGCACCTCACTCCAAAATTCTAATAAATAGCCGCCCATGTGCACGGAATACAAAATAAAACACAGCCAGCACCAAGGGTCTTACAGTTCAAAACAATCTCAAGTGTATTGCATGTATAACCGATGTTGCGGGTGCGGGTAGAATACAAATACAAACACTGTGTAGAGGTAGGTAATCATGGAATTCACACTCATGCCAAAGAAATAAAGTGAAAGATATTATTCAGCACAAAAACATATAAAATAAATTGTAGCACATAGCCCAGTGATCCCCAACCAGTGGCTCTGGGGCAACATGTTGCTCCCCAACCCCTTGGATGTTGCTCTCAGTGCCCCCAAACCAGGGAGTTATTTTTGAATTCCTGACTTGGGGGCAAGTTTTGGTTGAATAAAAACAAGATTTCCTACCAAATAAAGCCCCTGTAAGCTGATAGGGTGCATAGAGGCCCCTAATAGCCAATCACAGCCCTTATTTGGCTCCTCCATGAACTTTTATGGTGCTTGTGTTGCTCCCCAAGTCTTTTTACATTTGACTGTGGCTCACGAGTAAGAAAGGTTGGGGATCCCTAACATAAAAAGTCTGCCCTAATATCTGTACTCAAACTACTGGCACCAAAACCTTCTTGACAAATTTTAGAAGAGCAGGCAGGCACATAGGAAGACATTTGTAAATCAAAGCAGAAAATTATTTTTTATTAAAAATGAAAAAATTGAGAGAAAATAGCGTTATGCATTTCACGCTGGAACACGGGCACTTAATCATAGGTCTTTAATCAAGTGGCCATGTTGAGGCATGAAATGCGTAAGGCTATTTGTTTCCATATGAGATGGCATTGCTATATACACTTATTCTGCATTCATTTACAAATCTGTTCCAGTGTGACTGCCAGCTCTTCTGAATGCTTTTTAGATATCTACTTCCTAAGCTGCACCTATATTTATAGGACAATCTGTGAATTATATCTTTATAAATGGTGTTTTTGTCAATTATGTACACCTGCTGTAAAATATGAAGATATCAGAAATCACTTTGGTGTTCCATGACCCAAGTCGGCTCTAAGATCTCTACGCTCAAAAGAAATAAAACCCAGATATTATATTTTGGTTACATGTAGCCTTGAAAAGTTTTATAAAACATTAACACCATTCAGTCATAGTTTACTGGAAGTCTGCATTTGTATGACGTGTAAGTCTTTCATAAAATATAAACCTTTATTCACCACTTTTTGGCTCAAACTTGAGCCTTCATCAGGAATACCCACAAAAACAAAACAAAAATATAAATATATAAATAAATTTATTTTAAGTATCACGGATGTATTTTTGTGGGTATTCCTGATGAAGGCTCAAGTTTGAGACGAAATGTTGAATGAAGGTTTATATTTTTACAAAAGACCTGTGTATGCTGGATTGTATTGGACACATATAATTAATATAAAATAAGGTCCCAAAAGGGACCGAAACATCGGTTATACATTCAATACACTTGAGATTGTTTTGAACTATATAAGACCCTTGGTGCTGGCTGTGTTTTATTTTGTATTTTGTATTCCGTGCACAAGTGCAGCTATCTATTAGCATTTTGGAGTGAGGTGCTGTCCTGAGGACTTTTTTTTTTATAATTAATATAAGATATATGAGATATAATCCTTATCTGAGGTAAAACAACTCTATTGAGTTTATTTAATATTTAATTTAGTCAACAAAGTATGGTGTTCCAAATTTTATTTTGCAGTGTTAGTGGCTCAGATGGTTCTACAGCAGCCTCAGGACGTTGTGTTTGTTGATGTGGGAGGAACAGTGAGGCTCCCCTGTGTGTCCAGTCAGTCGCTAGAATCTGGAACTGGAGTTTCCTGGTACAGAAGGACATGGAGAGTGGGAGAGGCGCCTGAGAGAGTGGTGTCTTGCTTAAATCAGTCTGAGAGACATAAGTGCAAACTCACATCTGATAAACAAAGAACGGATCTGGAGATACACAATGTGCAGCGGAAGGATTCAGGGGTGTATTACTGTGCAGCTCACTATGGAAACATGATCTTTGCTAATGGAACAACTCTTATTGTTGGAGGTAAGTCATTTAATTTGTGCTTGATTGTGAATTGATAATAATATACAGATTTAATTTCTTCTTCTTTTCTTTTCAGACAGTTCCACATCCAATAGTTCAGTTCACCTGCTGGGCCCTTCCCGTGCCACTTTCTCCAACAAATCAGTCCAGTTGGCCTGTATAGTACAATATGCTCAGCACATGGTCCATATGGTTTGGAACATCTCTGGGACTAATACCTCAGGCAGAATGATTGCTATGGAACATACTGGTGGAACCTGGACATTTCTGAACTATATCACAGTTCCCATGTACGAATGGAAGCAGGAGGAGAATTTGGTTTGCAGTGTTTGGTTTAATTCCACTCCAATCCATGTTCCAAAAAAAATAGCTGAAGAAGGTAATAATAATCTCCTAGAACCACTAGACTTTTTTTAAACTCTCTCTGTGTTTTTGTGTCCATAGAACAGGGCCCCGTTGAGGTCTGGCGGGGAGCTGTCGTTTCTATTGGAAACGCCATTAATGAAACACAGACGGCGCCTAGTGGTGCTTCAATAAAGCCGTCAGTCTGAAAGGAATTTATCCTTTATAGCCTACGTTTATGGGCTTATTTATTTATTTTTGAGTTTGTAAATTCGAGTTTGTTTTTCTAAATCGAATAAACTTGCACATCGAAGGTTCACTTATTTATTAATGGGGATAAACTGGTGCGATTAAAAAACTTGAATACCTAGAATTTTTGTGTTTACAAACTCGAATATAATTCAAAAACTCAAATATCTCAAATCTAAAACATGGCTTGACTTTGCCAAGGACAACTCCCATTGACTTCTATTAAAACTTACAAGCTTTTCTCTAATAGATCACTTATTGAAGTTATTTTAGTTGTATTTTCATTCAGAACATGTAGCTCTTCTTTCATTCTAAATTGTTTATTTTATGTTTTTATGTTGTTTTAATATCTTATACGATGTATCGCGTGGGCTCATTTGCCATAAATCGGGTAACAATGTGACTTCTCCTGAAAACTGCGAACAGCCGAGAAATCATTTGCAACTGCCTGTTCAGCCTTTCTGATACCCTCCCTGACTGTCGGTCTGTTGCTTCTTTTGATCCTCCCAATACAGCTCTTCTGGAGACAAATACGGCAAGGTAACAAGGGTGCATATTATATTTTAAATATTAAGTTATAAGTATACAAAATACAATCAATGTGCATTTACAAGAGCCTACCCACACACTATCTGCAGTGCAACTAGGTAATGGTGCTGTGTTCCATGGATACCTGGCACAGTATCACTATAATCAAGCCACACAGGGCCGCACACACTGCTATATGTGAAGCAGGATTTATCCAAACTATATTTTGGCCACAGAGAGTGCAATAGTGAATAAACAATTTGGGCAGTCACACCACCCTTTGTCAGATAATATAATGGTGTACACATACAGGTATATGTGTGTGAAACCACACCCATTATTTAACCAGGGGTGGGGAATGTGAATGGGTGTGCCATCTATTACATTAGAAACGTGTCCAAAATAGTTTAATACAAAGTAGTGATGAGCAAATCTGTCCCATTTCACCTCGCCATAAAATTCACAAAACGGCAAGAAAAATTCACAAAATGCATGCCGTGCATTTATTTTTTTTGTCGCCAATTTTGACAAGACCGCAACTTTTTTTTTACACTAATTTTTCCGCTGCAAATTTTCACTGAAGTTTTACAAAACAATTTGCCAATGGCGAAATTTGGAAATGAGCTGCAAATCCATGCCTGGCGAGAAAATTGGCTCATCATTAATACGAAGTCCAATAGAAAATCTTTTCCAAGAAAAGGTCCAGAAATGTATAGAATTATCTATAATACACTTATCCTTGTCAACAAAAAGTGAAATCCAATATATAAATAGTATGCAACATGCTTACTCGGCTATACTATACAAACCAGTTGGTATGTCACCTTTACTTGTTATTGGTCAAAATACCTTCCAACTGGGTTAGTATCTAGGAAAGAACAAATAATATATCAGCACAAATCAATGTATCAGTTTACAAATAACAATTCAAATTCCAACACTTATTGAGACCTCTAGGTTGTAACATATCTAATGTTATCTTATAAGAATTCCGAGCTTTAGAAATTATATCTCCAATACTTTTTCCTCTTTTATCAGAGAACAGTTGAGATCCAAAAACAATTTCCCATACTGCTTATCTTTTTGTAAGATTCCCCAGTGGGCCGTAGGTACTCAAAAAAGCTATTGGGGGGGGGGGGTACCTTTTTGGGAATAATATTGTTCCTGGTTCATAGATCATTACGTACCACTGTATTTGTCAATTTTTTACTAATAACCTCTTTGGATAGTCCAAAATGAATTCCTCACTCTTTCTCTCATACAAATCCTCAGCGTTAATGATAGGATTTACCCTGAGATACTGATACTTTTTGCCAAACCTCTGGCAACTCCTGGTGGGTGAAAAATTGAATAGAACAACAGGCTATTCCAATCAGTGGGTTGTGTATAAATGTTAGTACAGGTATGGGATCCCTTATCCGGAAACCCGATATCAGAAAGCTCTGAATTACAGAAAGCCTGTCTCCCATAGACTCCATTTTAATCAAATAATTCAAATTTTGAAAAATTGATTTCCTTTTTCTCGGTTAAAATAAAACAGTGCTTTGCATTTGATCCCAACTAAGATATAATTAATCCTTACTGGATGTAAAATAATCCTATTGGGTTTAATTAATGTTTTATTGATTTCTTAGTAGACTTAAGGTATAAAGATCCAAATTACGGAAAGACCCCTTATCCGGAATACCCTTGGTCCTGAGCATTCTGGATAATGGGTCCTATGCCTGTACAGCATTTTGTCCTTGATGGATACCTCCACGTTCCAGGTAATGTATCATGAATCTTATTCAAAATACAGTTTGGGTAAATCCTGCTTCACGTATACCTGTGGGTGCGAATTTTTTATGCTTATAAATGAATTTTCCATGTAGTTGCCCATTCTTCTATTTATTTTTAATGCCGTAACTGGTTTTAAACAAGGGCAACTTGTAGACTAAACAGGAAGTTAACCAACCACAGCTCATTTATAGATAGATAATTATTTTTATCTAACAGATCTGTGCAAACATAGACTTACATTCTTAAAATTACAGTTATTATTAAATAAACTAGGCCTTTCACCTACAACCTGTGCTAAAGAAGGCTACATTGAACTGAATTTGTATATTGGAATGAAATTTTTTCAGACATGTTCCCTGGGGGTACATTTAAAAAAAAAAGTGCAAATAACATGTAGAGAAGATTTGAGCAATTTTTCTTTTTCATGCCCATAACTTAGTATCAGCCTTAAGAGGGAGTAAAACCCCAAAAATTAATGAATGTAGGCTTAATTAGGGGGCTTATGGTTTTATAAATGTTCTACTTTTAGTGGTTTTGGAGATATTTGCAGTTTTAAACTGCTAATATAAGGAGTTTAGTTCAAAAGGTCTTTTTCAGAGTCAGACAGTAGGGTTAAGTGATTATGCTGATAGAGCACAGTCAGATATGGTTGCTGAAACTCTGAAAGAAAGCTGCTGAGGTGAAAGCCTGGTACTGGTGGTCTAAAACAGAAAATATTTTCAAAACCATCACAAAAGGAAAATGTATGTAAAAACATGCAAAGGTGTTTGGAGAACCACTCAGAGTGAATTTATATCAATTTATTTTTTGCATTTAAAAATGATGAACTAAAATTAAAAAACAGCATATTTGATACAAAGCAAATTGAGTACTATCTACTGTATGGCTGTGTGCTTAGCTTTAAAAAATAAGGAGGCAATATATTGATATGTATTGATAAAAAGCACCTTTTTCACTTTCAGGAATCAAAGGAAAAAAATCTAACAGGAAAAAGAATGATGTTGAAGAAAGGGAAAGTGATTCTCAGGTACATATACAGTACAGGTATCAGACCCCTTATCCGGAAACCCGTTATCCAGAAAGCTCCAAATTAAGGAAAGCCCATCTCCCATAGACTCCATTATAAGCAAATAATTCAGAATTTTAAAACTGATTTCCTTTTTTTATGTAGAAATAAAACAGTACATTGTACTTGATCCCAACTAAGATATAATTACCCCTTATTGGGGGCAGAACAGTCCTATTGGGTTTATTTCATGGTTAAATGATTCCCTTTTCTCTGTAATAATAAAACAGTACCTGTACTTGATCCCAACTAAGATATAATTACCCCTTATTGGGGCAGAACAGCCCTATTGGGTTTATTTCATGGTTAAATGATTCCCTTTTCTCTGTAATAATAAAACAGTACCTGTACTTGATCCCAACTAAGATATAATTACCCCTTATTGGGGGCAGAACAGCCCTATTGGGTTTATTTCATGGTTAAATGATTCCCTTTTCTCTGTAATAATAAAACAGTACCTGTACTTGATCCCAACTAAGATATAATTACCCCTTATTGGGGCAGAACAGCCCTATTGGGTTTATTTCATGGTTAAATGATTCCCTTTTCTCTGTAATAATAAAACAGTACCTGTACTTGATCCCAACTAAGATATAATTACCCCTTATTGGGGGCAGAACAGCCCTATTGGGTTTATTTAATGGTTAAATGATTCCCTATTCTCTGTAATAATAAAGCAGTACCTTGTAATTGATCCCAACTAAGATGTAAATAATCCTTATTGGATGCAAAACAATCCTATTGGGTTTAATTAATGTTTTATTAATTTTCTAGTAGACTTAAGGTATGGAGATCCAAATTATGGAAAGACCCCTTATCCGGAATACCCTTGGTCCCTAGCATTCTGGATAATGGGTCCTATACCTGTATATATATATATATATATATATATATATAAATATATAATTTAGGGCACCTGAAATTGTTCAGTTATAATTATGTATTTAGATAGATTGGTAATTAAATTTGATAAGAGAAGATGAGCGAATCTGTCCCATCGGAAAATTTGTGAAGCGAAAAAAAATTCATGAAAAGCGGAAAATCCACGAAACGCGGTTGTTGCACAACTTTTTTGTCACCCACGTCTTTTTTTTACATGACCGCGCCCTATTGGATGCAACTGCAACTTTTTTGACGCGTGACAAATTTTTCCATGTCATGATGGACGAAATAATTCACCAGGCATGGATTCACGGTGAATTTCCGTGTTTCACCGTTGGTGGATTTTTTTTCTGTCAAAAAAAATTGTTGCGTATGTAAAAAAATGACGCATGTACAAAAAAAAAGAAGTCGCTTGCGTCATTTTTTTGATGAGCGCATCAAAAACTTGTTGCAGGCGTCAATAAAGTGATGCATGCAACTTTTTCAATCTGTCCTGTTTGGCTTTGCCGAAAAATTTCCGAATCTTTTTTGCAAAACGGCGAAAAATTTGCGAAAAGTTTGCCAAACAGGACAGATTCACTTTTTCCAGCGTTTCGCAAATTTTTTCGCCGTTTTACAAAAAAGATTTGGAAATTTTTCGGCAAAGCCAAATGGGACAGATTCACTCATGGCTAAAGATAAGCTTAATTTTCTACAACTGAATCTTCTAAAGATGGAATATACCTATTTAATGTTAAATGTGGAGACCAAGGAAGCCATAACTGTACCCTTGAACCCCCTGCAGAGATCAAACCCAGAGGAAAAGGGCTTAGTGACTTCCTTGGCAAACTATAATGGCCTCTATATTTACAGTTACCATTGGTGATGAGCGAATCTGTCCTGTTTTGCTTTGATGGAAAATTCTCTGCGAA
This sequence comes from Xenopus tropicalis, assembly GCF_000004195.4. Classification (NCBI taxonomy): domain Eukaryota; kingdom Metazoa; phylum Chordata; class Amphibia; order Anura; family Pipidae; genus Xenopus; species Xenopus tropicalis. The sequence continues at coordinate 13,629 of NW_022279364.1, forward strand.
ACAACAATAATATTGGGGGCGATTCACTAAAGTGCGTTTTATCGCGTCTTAATTTTCGCGACTTTTCGCACAATTCACTATTAGTACACTTGCGCTATTTTACGCGCAGTATTTGCCGCATGCACGCTATTTGCCGCATGCGCTAATTGTCGCGACATTACGCACGCGACAATCGGCAGCATAAAACTGGCGACATTTTGCCCTGGGAGAGCACAGAGTTCTAGAGAGGTGCTGTATAAATGTTTATTTGCAAAAAACAATAAAAATATAAGTAAGAAAAAAAAGAAGTGCTAGAGATAATAAAATGGAGGGGGGGCATTTAAGAATATTTAGCCAAATACTTAGGGGTCCGTTTGCTAAAGTGGCTTAAATTAAGTGGGAGATTTTAGACACAGAATAAATGGCAAATATGTTATGGGCACTTTATTAAACGGGGACAAATATAATATTGTTTATCGCGACTTATTTAACGCAATTATTTTTTATGAAAAATGAAAACACATTTATGTAAGTTACAGCAACATTTTGTTAGATTCACTAAGGGAAATTATTATCATTTAAGGCACTTTGAGTCTGTTCCATGAGTTTTATGTACAATGTTAAAAAGAATACATGAACATCATACTGCTGCCATGGGGAAAAAGAAAACGAATGCCCCTAGGGCAAAACTATTTAACCCCTCCCGACTGAAAAGGTAACAAGTAAGCAGGGCAAATACCTAATATGTATTAAAGGCTCGGGTGTCAAAACCCCGAGCCTGACGCTCAAAGTCAAGAGTTTCTTATTTCTTATTCAATTTTCATTTAAAGCAGGGAAAGGAGTGTGCTCACCAGTATCCAGTAGTGGTCCGGGTGCTCAGCGCCCCGAACCCGTAGCTGAAGGGCATATACCATCAAATACAAAGTAGAACACGAAGCACTCCGGACTGCCAGGGTCTGCTAAAACTTGGTCTTTATTTCTTCACAATAAAAACAAAAATGTGCCTGACGCGTTTCGTGCCTTAGTGCACTTAATCATAGGCCATACTGCTGCCATGGGCCTTTCATACATTGACCTCAGAAACCAACACACATTTTCCCAAAGATTTCCCAGATTTTCTCAATAAGCAGCACGGGAAGTTATCAAAATGCAGATTTTTGAGTTATTTTACCCTTATTAATTATGAAAAAAACTTAAAACCGTTGGTGAACAAATCAAACACAGCAAAGCTACACTCTACTCTTTATTTTAATGTGTCTGCCAAATCTTGAATTAATCTCAAAAATTCAAATTGAAAAATAACTTGCACTTTGCAATAACAATTTTTGTTTTTACATGAACTCGTCAGCTTCATGCTTTTTATGCTTAATAAATCCCGATTAAACTAGATTTTTTGCACAATCGTGTTTTGGAATAAAATGCATTCCTCCATTCATTGTAACTAATTAAACATAAATGAGACATATCATGTTAGAATTAAGTATGTACCATTACATTATACTCCTCTAAATATAGAAGGAATGTACTTAAAAAAAGTTGTGTTTCAGGCTGATTTATTGAGAAATCCCCCCCAAAACCTACTGGTCCCGCCCATCCGTTCCACTTCCTGCTGGCTGAATGTGCAGGAGGGCCGGCGGCACTCAATACACTGCACTGTAGGCTAGGAACCAATCAGCAGCTAGGCTGCTCCCCTCCTATTGTGCTTCTGGCAGGGACTGTTAGGACACACCCACCCCTCATTTGAAACATGGACAGAGACCTCCAATAAAGGGGTGATTTTTACAGATAGTATTAATTTTTAGAGCAAAGTGAAACCAGCACCATATATTATTCATAATTGCCTACAAAATTAGGGGTTTTGTCCATTTATCCCATATGTCTCCTTCCAAAAACTTGCAAAATGGAATGTTAAAAATGCCCCTCCCCAGTGTAACTTCCACATTTTTTCATGTGGGTTTTTTGATTGATGACTCAAGATTGCAGCTTTTCACCTTCTTTTTCTGAAATGTTAGAAGAAAAACAACTGCTTCAGCCGACCTCCATAACTAAAAATAACAAATCCATCTTATTCATAATAGTCCTATGCCTCGTGAGGTGTTTTGATTGATGTGGGTTTATCAACCTAGGGGAAAGGGATCTTGGCTCCCATTGGTCACTCTAACACAGTGATCCCCAGCCAGTGGCTTAGGGGCAACATGTTGCTCCCCAACCCCTTGGGTGTTGCTCTCAGTGCCCCCAAACCAGGGAGTTATTTTTGAATTCCTGACTTGGGGGCAAGTTTTGGTTGAATAAAAACAAGATTTCCTACCAAATAAAGCCCCTGTGAGCTGATAGGGTGCATAGAGGCTACCTAATAGCCAATCACAGCCCTTATTTGGCTCCTCCATGAACTTTTATGGTTCTTGTGTTGCTCTCCAAGTCTTTTTACATTTGACTGTGGCTCAAGTAAGAAAGGTTGGGGACCTCTTAGAATTTAAGAGCAGTAGAATGATGTTGGGACATGTGACTGTACTGTAAAATGCATCTCTACATGTAACAAGGATGATCTTTTAGCAGGGAATCATTTACTGCCAGCTGGCACTCCAGGGCCTTCCTCGTGGCAGAAGGTCTCTTGACAATGAAACAACCTAAACTGAACATCTGGAATACAAACTAAGGCTGAATAAATAACTAAAGCCGAATGTTACAGTGTTTGATGGAATCATATCATCTAAAGGGAAGAACAGAAGTTGAAGAAAATCTAAACAAGAACTGAATGTGCATTTTACAGCTTTCCTCCTCTTCCAACATACGTGTCTTACTCTCAAATTGTAAATAACGTAATAACTTGCAGAATATATTACATGTCTGCCCCTCTGGGATTTCATAAAACACAGTGCGGCTCAACCAGTTAAAGACAACATGTTATGTATGGGAAGCATTTTTTTGGAGGTTAGGGGTTCTTCCTAAAACCTATTGTTTACTTTACTGTTGTACTTTGAACCAATAAGTTCATTAATTAGCAGAATGTTTGAACTAAGAAAGTTGAACATGGTACAACATACAGCCTGTTGAGATACCTGCCTGTACAATGTCTTATTGCAAAATAAAGGGGTATTAACATCAAGTTGGTGGTCCCATTGCTGCTATAATAGCCAAGTCTTTTCCAGAAAGGTTTTATACTAGATGTTGGAATATTGTTGGGTGAATTTGTGTCCAATCAGACATTAATGAGGCCTGACTCTCAGAGAGCATTCCCATTTATCCCAAAGGGTCATACGGGTTGGAGACAGGGCTCTGTGCTGGCCACCAAGTTCCTCCACTTCCATCTCAACAAACCCATTTTCTACCAATTTTGCTTAGTGAAAATGTGCATTATAGTGCTCAAACAGGATACATCCTTCCCTAAATGATTGGTACAATACAGGAACACATAATTAACTTAATGCATACTGTAGCATTAAGGTTTGCTTTGCTAGAACTAGGGGTACAAAGCATGGAAAACAACCTCACATAGGTGTTCCTCAACCACCACATGCTACAGTCATTATTACATGTTCAGATATTTAGTGTACTTTAGACATCCAACACATCCAGACAACTCAAGTCTGACTGCCAGTTGGTGAGGTGCCATTCACCATTCCAAAGAACACATTTGCTGTGCTCCAGAATCCAATTGCTGCAATCTTTATACCACTTCTGCTCACTCTTGGCATTATGTTTGGTGTATAGTTGTCCACAGTCCCGTGTACCCGATGAATAGTTCTTGTTCTGAATTTTTTACCTGGGACCGTTTGGAACTTGACAGTGAGTGTTCCAGTTGATTACATTCTGTATGATTTCAAAAGGGGCGTCAAGATACTTTTGGACATAAAGTGTATAAGGTAGAGAACTCCTAAGCAATATGAAACCTGGTTGTATTTAGTAACAAAAACACAAAAATGAATTGATAGTCACACAAAATAAGAATATTTATCATTGTAACTTAATAAAATCACTTTTTTTGAATAGTAATATTCAACAACAGATGCTTTTCATATGCATTTTAACTCTAGGCGGCAAGGAAACCATTGACCGTTGACTAATGATGAGCAAATTTTTCTGCCAGGCATGGATTCGAAGCGAATTTCCACATTTCGGCATTGGCCACTTCCGTGAAAATTCGCTGTGGAAAAATTCAGCACACGGAATTTTTTTTTTGGTTGCGCGGTCGCATCAAAAAAAGGTTGCGGTCGCGCCAAAAAAAGGCATGTTGCGTCAAAAAGTGCAGGCGACAAAAAATAGACGCGGGGACAAAAAAAATTGCGCACCAAATGCGTTTCACTCATCACTACCATTGACTTTTTTATTGGCAGTGCTGCAATATAGCCCATTAATTATCACTTCCAGTTACACCCCTTCCTACTTCCTGTTCTAAATATACATTTCACCCAGTCAAGGTGCAGGGTGCAAGGGGCAGTTTTAATATGCCATTTGCCATATGTTCACCCCTAAAATGCTGTGTTTTTTCAGCCGTATGGGAAGCTGCTTCTGCCATAATTGTGCCGATTGCATCATGGAATTGCATGTGCGCATTTTAATGAATCAGATCCAAGTTGTGGTAAAAATTGGGAGATTAAGTAATTTTCAGTATGTACAATTAAAATGCCATTCTCTTGGTGCAAGCCTACATTGTCTATTGATGCAGCACGCTGTGGAACCATGGAATAAGTGACTTGTCCAGGGCAGCAGTAGCTACAATTTTTCCCAGCAATAATAGGTACACTTGCACACAATTCATCAGAAGAGGCAGGAGAGATTCAATGGCACTTGGTACTACAATGTACAGATATCTGACCTCTTATCCGGAAACCCTTTATCCAGAAAGTCCCGAATTACGGAAAGGTCATCTCCCATAGACTCCATTTTAATAAAATAATTCACACTTTTCAAAATGGTTTCCTTTTTCTATGTAATAATCCCAACTAAGATATAATTACCCCTTATTGGGGGCAGAACAGCCCTATTGGGTTTATTTAATGGTTAAATGATTCCCTTTTCTCTGTAATAATAAAACAGTACCTGTACTTGATCCCAACTAAGATATAATTACCCCTTATTGGGGGCAGAACAGCCCTATTGGGTTTATTTAATGGTTAAATGATTCCCTTTTCTCTGTAATAATAAAACAGTACCTGTACTTGATCCCAACTAAGATATAATTACCCCTTATTGGGGGCAGAACAGCCCTATTGGGTTTATTTAATGGTTAAATGATTCCCTTTTCTCTGTAATAATAAAACAGTACCTGTACTTGATCCCAACTAAGATATAATTACCCCTTATTGGGGGCAGAACAGCCCTATTGGGTTTATTTAATGGTTAAATGATTCCCTTTTCTCTGTAATAATAAAACAGTACCTGTACTTGATCCCAACTAAGATATAATTACCCCTTATTGGGGGCAGAACTGCCCTATTGGGTTTATTTAATGGTTAAATGATTCCCTTTTCTCTGTAATAATAAAACAGTACCTGTACTTGATCCCAACTAAGATATAATTACCCCTTATTGGGGGGCAGAACAGCCCTATTGGGTTTATTTCATGGTTAAATGATTCCCTTTTCTCTGTAATAATAAAACAGTACCTGTACTTGATCCCAACTAAGATATAATTAATCCTTATTGGAGCCAAAACAATCCTATTGCATTCAATTACTGTTTAAATAATTTTTTTAGCAGACTTAAGGTAGGAGATCTGAATTACGGAATCCGGAAAACCCCAGGTCCCGAACATTACGGATAACGGGTTCCATACCTGTACATGGCTGCGACATTTGCTTCCATTTTTTTATGACCTAGGGGTCATAAAGACCATTGATTGTGGTTGCACAATCCTAAGCTAGTTCAGAAGCACCCAAAATCTCCAAAAGTTGCTCGGTTCCTTTGTTCTTCTCTAGCGTACCATTACAGTGTTAGCTTGGGACAAGCAAGAATGAAGAATTTCTGCCTTATGATGTATAACTCTAATTGATATAACAGGAAAAAATGGAGTCATATCAGCCTATTCTGGGCCGGAGAACAAGATGGGCGGCTGACTGCTTAAGGTGTGATTTTTACAGAATGGAAAGATGTGGTTTGTGACAAACATCCTGCCAGTAAATAAACTACTTGAAAAGGCGAGCCTTCTAAGCTATGTTTAGACATAGAAATGGCAAGGGACAAAGCGTATTGTGTGATGTGAGAAATCCTCATAACCTCCAGCCTCAAACCCATTCCTGTTGACCACACATAGAACCTTATTGCTTATTGCTTCATTGACCGATGAATTACATAATACACACATAGAGGCCCTTGTTCCATAAAGGAAAGTTTATAAACACTGGAGTAGTTATATAGTAGTAGTGAGTAGTATATAGACAGAGAGGTGAAGAAGAAGAGCTGTTTGTTTCTGCCATGCTGGGCTAGGAGTGGTTCTATCATTCTATAGGATCAATTGCAAATGAAAACAGAACTGTAGCCTATTGGAGGATTGTGCCGCCTCCATCCCAGTATGGCTGATAGAATTAGACAGGACATACTGTACATTAAGTTGCAACCAATGTTTCACTTTCAAGCGACATTTGGGCAAAAGTATGTTCACGCCTCAACCTTCTAGTAATACTAACACTTTCCTATGGATTTTCATAGGAAAATACATTATTACTTCAAAATCTTGTCACTAGTGATGAGTAAATTTTTTCGCCAGACATGGATTCGCGGCGAATTTACGCATTTCGCCATTGGCAAATTGTTTTTGCGAAACTTCCGTGTCAAATTGGGCGTGGCTGTGTCAAAAAGGGCGCGCCAAGTCAAAAAGGTACGGGCGACAAAAAAAATAGACACGGGCGACAAAAAAGATGCAGGCGGCAAAATGCGTTTCATGAATTTTTCGCCGTTTCGCGAATTTTCTTGCCGTCTCACAAATTTTATGGTGAAGCAAAATGGGACAGATTCGCTCATCACTACTTGTCACTCAAAGTCATGTTTTGGATCTTGATCAGATTCCGTTCAGCATTTGGCCAAAATATTTGCTAAGGATTTGATATCCAGCAAAACTATGGATTAGATGCCCCCCATATGTACATTAGATAGATGATATAATATATATGATAGATGAATAAATAGGGTAATATCTCAATGTTTATCAGTATAAACAGATGAGAGCACTTGGAGGCTGTCACCTTAACTGTTTAGGGCCTCGGTTTTTATCTCCTATGTCCCTTCATTTGCTTTAGTATGTGCTACTAAGAAGAAGTTAGTAACATAAGGTGCGGAACTCATCTCAGCACTGTTCAGTTGTGTAAGTCAAACCAAGATAGCATAAACACAATAACAGCCGAATGCAGTAATAGTTAAAAAAAAAACGTTGTGGTAAGCTAAGTGGTAGCCTTTGTGATGTGGTGAAGAACATGAAGAAGAAGAACTCTCTCCGTTTAGCACTATAACTTTAAAACGTATATTCTGTACAATGTAGTCTGTTACAGTGCTGACTAAAACTGTCTGACTTTCTTTGTTTCTTTTTTTGGCCTCCATGTCTTTCTAGGGTTATTCTTTGCCTAATCTAATACTATTAAGACCTGGTATCTAAGGAGCCAAGAGCTCCTTTGCTTTGGGAAAAATCACAGACCAGTTTCTAGTTCTCTTCTTGGGTCTTGAGTTGTCATTCCTGCTGCATTATCACTACAATAAACAGAGGTTGAACCACTTTGAGAATAGAACAACTCCCCTTTGAAGGGAAATCATCTTTTCCTTGTAGATTTTAGGCCAATGGTTGTCCAGCACCATTTTATTAAACATGTTTCGCTAAAGTCACTAATGGGTTATTTTTTTGTCTTGGTCTTTACTGGTCTGAGTCCCTGCAATGTGTTCTGCCTTGCTCACAGCCATAAGAGCATCGATCTATTTGCAAGGTTGTTTATTTTTAATTGATTAATGGCAGAGTTGAAGTGTATGTTTTTAGTATATTATTATTCAGCCCATTTAAAGTGGGTAAAAAGCCACCAAAAGCACTTGGCCCGATTTACTGTATCTTTAGATTTTCTCAGATAGATATTTACTGTGTGTATGTGCTACTAAGCTGGGAGCCCAATGACCCGAATAAAATGTTAGGGAAGCAGGGCATGACTATGTTAGGAGGAAAAGCCACCCCCTTTTCACCCCCTCCCACCACAGGTTATTACAGTTGGTACAGGCAGGGCAAAGAAAAGGCAAGACCCTCCCCGGATGTGAACTCACAATATTCCGGCGGGAGAAGGAGCAGGATCAACAGCATCCCTCCCTCCCTATTAGATAGGAGTCCAGTAGTCGCAGTGCTGGGTCGACTTTGAGCCCCAGAGGAAATTAAAAAGTTGCAGTTGGAAAATGACTGGGTAACTGGGTAGGCCTGGGGTCCTCAGGGAGATGGATAATCCTAGAATGGGACTTGGAAAATAGACAGGACACAGGCTCCGGGCCTGGGCTTAGGGTCAGACCTCCTTAGAGGTATAAGTAAGTTGACTGCTTTTTTAATGTTTGGACTTACAAACAGTAATACAAGTTATGGTTGTTTACATATATATTTACTGATTTATATTAAATTTTCCATCAAACAACTGCGGCCTTCTCTCCCCAAAATTAAGTTGTCCGTTGTCTTATTTCGGTACCAGGGGGAGGGAAAAGGGGGCACGACAGGCTCGATGCTGCATTAGTCATGCAGTTTTAGCCATACCTACGCAGCCATATTCTCTCTGACAGTCTGACCAGAACAAAATGAACACTTCTTGAAGGGAACCTACTGTATTTATATTCATGTCACAGGAAGCCAGAAGGAGAAGTGGCCTGATTGTCAACAGCTTGTAAACTATAGCTCCCATAGCAGCTTCTTGGGTTTATTCATATCTAGGGATGAGCACATTTTTTCACCAGGCATGGCAAAATGGGCGCAGTCGTGTAAAAAAAAGTCTCGCCATTTTTTTTCGGTGAAGCAAAATGGGACAGATTCGCTCAGCACTATTCGTATCCCATACAGAGATATATTATGTCTACATTAGCATGGGTATGCAGGGCCGCAGAATTTCGGCATAAGAGTGCATACCCCCAATATAGTGTGCATAACAACTTGGGTGGGATTTACCAATTTATTAGTTTTGGTTAGTATTTTCTGTTTGGTTAGTATTTTCTGTTAGCAGTATACATGTATATTGGGTCATAATATCAGTTGGGTGCGTAGACAGAGAGCCCTGAAGGAAATAGGATCATTTTATATAATGCTCGTCTTCTGCAGAACTAAAAGCACTTTACAGCAAGCAAGGCAGCCATTATAGGCACACTGAGTATACTGGGACCCCAGGAGATAAAGTCCAGGTCCACAAGAAGTTCCACAGGGAATTAAACCAGAGTCTGTAGCATCAGATCCTACATCAAGGGTTGATCGCTTAACCTCTAGGCCAATGTGGGACAATGGTGATACGGTCACAGAAGAAGTTAACATTAGCTGCCTGGGGAGGCAGGAGTTCACCTTTTATGTGGGTCAATAGAAACTGAGTGGCTGCCCTTATCAAGGTGGTCCATCATGAAGACAATTTAGAGTACATGATGTCATCTACTTGGACTTTGCTAAAGCGTTTGATACAGTACCTCACAGAAGGTTAATGATCAAATTGAGGGATATTGGCCTAGAACATAATATTTGTAATTGGATAGAGAACTGGCTGAAGGATAGAGTACAAAGAGTGGTTGTAAATGGAACATTTTCTAATTGGGCCAGTGTGGTTAGTGGGTACTGCAGGGGTCAGTCCTTGGGCCTTTGCTTTTTAACTTGTTTATTAATGACCTGGAGGTGGGCATAGACAGTACTGTTTCTATTTTTGCTGATGACACAAAATTGTGCAAAACTATAAGTTCCATGCAGGATGCTGCCGCTTTGCAGAGCGATTTGACAAAATTGGAAAACTGGGCAGCAAACTGGGAAATAAGGTTCAATGTTGATAAGTGCAAAGTTATGCATTTTGGTAGAAATAATATAAATGCAAGTTATACACTATCTGTTTTGACTTTGCTAAGTCGTATTGCGGCAGCACAGGATTGGTAAAGGTATCACAATAACCAATTAAAAAGTGGTTTATATGTGAATTCAGTACGTAGGTTAGCCTGTCGAGTTAAGTCGATCACAGGTAAAATAGAAAGAAAAAAAGGTTTATTTTGGGGGGAGGGGTGATGGGCGTGGCTATAAAGCCAGTGTTCTCAAAGCTGTTCCCCTGTGAGATGCATAGCTAGACTTCCCCCGGCTACACAGAGATGTGTCTATTCAGCTTCCTTCTCTTCTCGAAAGGTAAGAAAACTTGTTTGAACCATCTGATAGATCTGTCACAGCTTTAAGCAAACGTAGGCTCATACTAACTGAGTAAAGCCTTCTGAAGCCCACTGGTTTCCTGCTTAATTCTATATGCACCCTAGAACACCACTAACGTTTACATAGACTCCTTTATGGTAGTTTTGACAATTCCATCAGACATTCCCCAAAAACAAATGTCCAGGAAATGCATTTGGGGATAATTATATAGTGAATTATTATGAAACAGAATGCATGGAACTTATTGAAAGGTACAAGGGATAAAGGCTGATGGTAGGGAATGGGGAATGGTTATTCTTCACTTGAGATGGGACTAATGAGATTTTAGTTGGGTTATGGTAAAGCATTAAGCTATTTTTTTTTTTTAACCCAATAGATAGAGATCAGATCTATGCACATAGGTTCCCTAATACACATACACAAGTGTCACTGTAACCCTACTGCTCAGATGAGCAACACTTAGTTATTCTGTTCCATGCAAGGAGACCAGCTCACACAGCAGAGAGCATTGCACCAAAGCACATAGTTATTGCCCCAGACAGCAGGGAGGCAATGGGGAGTCCCCAATCTTCCTATCAAAATGGTTGAGACTCATGTCAAGTGTCAGACTGGCCCACCTGGATACCTGGAAATGTCCCGGTGGAACAAAGAGGTAAAATAGATGGAAGGATAGTTCTAGCACGTAATTAAAAATAATAGGAGAATAAAGATGTTGAGTGAGGAAAGGAGGAAAAATATTTTGGAGAGTGGGCCCATGGTCTAAGGTTTTCTGATGGGCCCCTGGGTTCTTAGTCCGACACTGCTCATGTCCTATGGATCCCCTTTAGCTGTACCCCATACTCCCCCATTTCACCCCTCCATGTATAGCTGAAAGGTACCAAGATCTTGTGGGACACTCCAACTGGTACAGAAAGGACCAATAAAAATGACTTATGGGGACAACCCTTTCTTGCTTTCTCAGTCATTTACCGTGAAATGTGGGCCCAGGAAGGATAAATGAGGTTGTCTCCCTGTCCCCCCACACTAAGAGCAATGTATGTATGAGTGGAGAGTGAACCTATAAAGGCAAAAAAACCCCACAAAATCCATAAACTGCTACTGCATAGAAATCCCAATATTCTTTGTGGAGATATGGCCCGTCAACATTTTATTTTTATATTAACAGAGACACTTTTATGGCAAGCTTATCCAATTCAGCCTGTACCAACCACCATGCTTTATTGTTCATAGCACATATGTATACATAATACACAGACTCATCCTACTCATTTTGTTTCCCAGCTGTGGCTGTACAGATGGCTCTCTATCCAGTTGAAGAGGTTGTATTTGCTAAAGTGAATGGCACTGCCCGGATCTCTTGTTCATTTGACAGTGAATTTAATAGCATCACCAGGATTATCTGGTACAGAAAGACTTTTGCATTGGGAGAAGCTCCAAAGACAGTTGTAACGTGCGCAGGCAACAATAATACACATAAATACCTATGCGGCTCTGATGCAAACAGAACGACACTAACGATATTTAATGGGCAAATAAATGACTCAGGAATATATTACTGTGCTTCATACGAATCCATGGCTGGAAAGGGGACCCGTGTCATTGTGGGAGGTGAGTTTAATGCCTCTACGTCCGCAATATGTGTCAGTGTTTTTAAAGAGACCGAATCATTGTTAATCTAATAAAGGCAATGGAACATTTTAGATCAAATTTGTGTTTTCTTTAACTTTATCAAAGGGTTAAAACATGGTTTATCCTTTGATAATATATAATGGGACGCTTAGAGCAAGATTGCTATTTCCCCCTGCTCACACAGTTAAATGTACTGTACCATTCCTATAGGGAGTCACAAATGGAGATTTGGCAGCCACAGTAGTAGGTACAATATTCCTTATAATACATGAGTGATACTCAGAGTTCCCTGTATAACTCAGCCTGCAGCCTTGTGTCTGTATATGGGCACAGAACCCCTCAGTGACTGCTAATATCCTTATCATTTACAGTAGGGGGTACATTATCCCTTATAATACATGAGTGATACTCAGAGTTCCCTGTATAACTCAGCCTGCAGCCTTGTGCCTTTAAATGGGCACAGAACCCCTCAGTGACTGCTAATATCCTTATCATTTACAGTAGGGGGTACATTATCCCTTATAATACATGAGTGATACTCAGAGTTCCCTGTATAACTCAGCCTGCAGCCTTGTGTCTGTATATGGGCACAGAACCCCTCAGTGACTGCTAATATCCTTATCATTTACAGTAGGGGGTACATTATCCCTTATAATACATGAGTGATACTCAGAGTTCCCTGTATAACTCAGCCTGCAGCCTTGTGCCTTTATATGGGCACAGAACCCCTCAGTGACTGCTAATATCCTTATCATTTACAGTAGGGGGTACATTATCCCTTATAATACATGAGTGATACTCAGAGTTCCCTGTATAACTCAGCCTGCAGCCTTGTGCCTTTAAATGGGCACAGAACCCCTCAGTGACTGCTAATATCCTTATCATTTACAGTAGGGGGTACATTATCCCTTATAATACATGAGTGATACTCAGAGTTCCCTGTATAACTCAGCCTGCAGCCTTGTGCCTTTATATGGGCACATAACCCCTCAGTGACTGCTAATATCCTTACCATTTACAGTAGGGGGTACATTATCCCTTATAATACACGAGTGATACTCAGTGTTCCCTGTATAACTCAGCCTGCAGCCTTATGCCTTTATATGGGCACAGAACCCCTCAGTGACTGCTAATATCCTTATCATTTACAGTAGGGGGTACATTATCCCTTATAAAACATGAGTGATACTCAGAGTCTGGGATTTGTTCAGTTCTTTGTGACATCTTTTTATGATTTTAGATAATTCTACATCAAATACCACTGTCCATCTCCTGGCTCCATACAAAGTCCCTCTGGATTCCCAACCCATCCATCTGACCTGCGTGGTTCGTACATTGCACCAAATAGTCCGTTTGATTTGGAACATTTCTGGGAACCATCATGAGGGCAAAGTGATTGCTATGGAACATCCTGCAGGGACTTGGAACTTTATTAATCCCATCACAGTTGACAGAACACAATGGGACAATGGGAAACTGACTTGTGAGGTTCACTTTAATTCCTCTGTTATCAGTGCTCACCTTAATATTGTCAGCAAAGGTATGTTGTGCAATATATTTAACTATGGATAGAAAGATAGATAGATAGATAGATAGATAGATGATAGATACATAGATCATATATAGATACAGTAGATAGACAGATGAGATAGATGATAGATAGATGATAGATAGATGATAGATAGATAGATAGATGATAGATAGATAGATAGATAGATAGATAGATAGATGATAGATAGATAGATAGATAGATACATAGATACATAGATTATAGATAGATACAGTAGATAGACAGATGAGATAGATAGATAGATAGATAGACAGATGATAGATAGATAGATAGATAGATAGATAGATAGATAGATAGATAGATACATAGATTATAGATAGATACAGTAGATAGACAGATGCGATAGATAGATAGATAGATGAAAGAAAGATAGATGATAGATAGATAGATAGATAGATAGATAGATGATAGATACATAGATTATAGATAGATACAGTAGATAGACAGATGAGATAGATAGATAGATAGATAGATAGATACATAGATTATAGATAGATACAGTAGATAGACAGATGCGATAGATAGATAGATAGATAGATAGATAGATAGATAGATAGATAGATACAGTAGATAGACAGATGTGATAGATAGATAGATAGATAGATAGATAGATAGATAGATAGATAGATAGATAGAAAGATAGATGATAGATAGATAGATAGATGATAGATGATAGATACATAGATTATAGATAGATACAGTAGATAGACAGATGAGATAGATAGATAGATAGATGATAGATAGATAGATAGATAGATAGATGGATGACAGATAGATAGATAGATGATAGATAGATAGATAGATAGATAGATAGATAGATAGATAGATACATAGATTATAGATAGATACAGTAGATATAGACAGATGCGATAGATAGATAGATAGATAGATAGATAGATGAAAGAAAGATAGATGATATATAGATAGATACAGTAGATAGATAGATGATAGATAGATATAACATGATGGGATGATATCCTGCTTGTATAATATTGGTATTTGATATATTTTTTCCCTTTTCTCTTGTTTTAAACATAGAAAGCACAACATTTGGCCACAGATGTGCCGCATCTCTAATTCCAGTGTTGATTGGCATTCTCTTGTTACTTACAATACTTTCCGGCCATCTCTTGTGGATTTTTAAACAACCAGGTAACAAGGAGGCTGCTTATATAGCCTCACCTAAGCTGCTGCGGTCTCTGGCTTTCCCATTGTTTCATAAATCTTTATAAAAAAAAGAAACATTTCCAAAAGTAGCCTCCCATGTGGAATTCCTAGTGAGTTACTATAACCCAGTGATCCCCAACCAGTGGCTCAGGGCAACATGTTGCTCCCCAACCCCTTGGATGTTGCTCTCAGTGCCCCCAAACCAGGGAGTTATTTTTGAATTCCTGACTTGGGGGCAAGTTTTGGTTGAATAAAAACAAGATTTCCTACCAAATAAAGCCCCTGAAAGCTGATAGGGTGCATAGAGGCCCCTAATAGCCAATCACAGCCCTTATTTGGCTCCTCCATGAACTTTTATGGTGCTTGTGTTGCTCTCCAAGTCTTTTTACATTCGACTGTGGCTCACGAGTAAGAAAGGTTGGGGACCCCTGCTATAAGCTCTACCAGTACAGGCGTTCCTTTGTACTAAGCACAGTTGTGCAGGAAAGTCATACACCTATACCAGCATACAGTAGTTATTCCCTTGTACTACATGCAGTTAAATAGAAGCAGTTCCCTGTTTGGCTATAGCCTCAAGTTATGTGACCATATACTACATATTTCCTGGTAATGAGTAAGCAATAGCTCACAAATCCCTCTTCTTGTATATAATGGGTGGGTAAAACTGCAAAAGAATTCCCTTAAATCTTTTTTGCCTTCTCATACTTTAACACATATTAGTGTATGAAGGATCCGCTGTCCATACTTTATACAGAATATTTATTAAATGATATGCTTTTAAAGGGGCCGTTCACCTTCAAGTTAACATTTAATGGCCAGTTCTTAGCAAGTTTTCAAATGGTCTTCACTTTTTCTGAACTGAACTGAAATAGTTTCTGAACTATTTGCCTCCTTCTTCTGACTCTTTCCAGCTTTCAAATGGGGCTACAATTGTATTGTTAGTGTCATTTCATATTACTTATCTTTCTATTCCAGTGCTTTCCTACTTATATTCCAGTCTCTCAATCAAATCAGTACCCAGTTGCTAGGTTAATTTGGACCCTAGAAACCAGATAGCTGCTGAAATGCCAAACTATAAAGCTGCTAAATCATTCAAAACTTACAAATAATAAAAAATGAAGACCAACTGCAAAAGTTAGAATCACTCTCTACGTCATATTAAAAGTTAATTTAAAAGTTCAATATGAACCCTTTGAGACTGGTCTGCATTACAGTATAGCTAAACTGTGTTTATTACGATAAGGGGACAACAAATCTGACAAGAACTCAATGGGAATTTATCCAGTTACTTAGGCCCAACCCAAATTGCAGGCCTTGGTTATCCCTTACTTACCCAAGCTGAGGAGGGCTATGACCTGGTTAAGAGCAGGGTGCAAAAAAAAAAAAAGCCTTGTCCCTTGATGATGATGTTGGTTTAGCAGGGTGAAAGCTCCCACTGCACATGTCTATGGAGATTTCCATTCATTCAGGTCATGGTATATCTAGTATAAATAAATCTAAAGCAACTGGCCTTGCTGAGTAATCATTGAAGACGTTTCACTACTCATCCGAGCAGCTTCTCCAGTTCAACTGACTGGTATGGGAAGTCCTCAGTATATGTACTCTTCCACTAATCCAATCACAATGGTAGAGTAGTGGAAAACTATATATGCCAAGGGCTTCCCATACCAGTCAGTTGAACTGGAGAAGTGCTTGAATGAGTAGTGAAATGTCTTCAATGATTACTCAGTAAGTCCAGTTGCCCTAGTACTGTCCTAAACCTCTTCTGTTTAACCCAGAGGTTAGTGTTGGATTCTGTAACAGTTTCTGGAAGGCATTATGTGGAGTCTTCTCTTTAGATAAACAGTGACACCCCCAGCGATAGGAGGAGAATTATTTCCATGGGCCAGTGAAAAGCTTGGGGATGAGTGGCTGTCAGCCAATCACAGTGAACTAGTAGAGCTGCTCTTTGTTTGAATCCTATGTTAAGCTTATGTTTGTGAGCATAACTTTAGATCTATTATTTAAGGTTGAGTTTTATCATTCGCTCCCTTACATATTGGCTCAATCATTTGTTTATTCAGGTAGTGCGGAATATTGTAGCCTTTATTCATACTATCTCTTTAGCTGTGGAGATTTTAAAAAATATTAAATTATTCTGCTTCCTACACACTCTTCTTCTGTTTGGTAGAGTGGGAGGTGGGTGATCAGAAAAGGAAAATATAGATATTGGGCACTCAAGTGAGTTGGGCGCTTAAGGTGAATGATCCCCCTAGTTTCTGCAATGTCAATGTGATCAAGTGGATCCTTATTGTTCCACCTAAATTGAATGTTTTAGTCATTATATGAACCAGTCAATTGAGTTTGAGGTCTCATTTTCTCCAGGTGTTAGGCGATACGGACCTTAAATTCAGGATGAGTGAAGCCTGTGCCAATAGGACAGATCAGTAATAAAATACAAAATGTTGAATGAAAGTGACAATATACAGTCAATTCATGATTTTGTTCTGTTTCAGGTCAAAAGAAAACTGAGCGAGAGACGTCTGTAAGCGACACTCAGGTACAATCAGAATTAAACAAGTGCTCACAGGGGTCATTTATAAATGAATGGCAAATTGATTTAATTTATCGAGGCAATGCACAACTATTCCTATTGAGCCTTGGGATCCCCACGACTGCCAGCACATTAGACTTAATGGTGGCCCCAGGGTTCCTACGGCTGGGTGCAGCAATGGGTGCACCAGAATTACGCCCAGAGAATAAGGTGCAAATGCAGTTTGGAATATATGATCTGAAAGTGACACAAACCCCACTCTGAAATTGTTAGAAGCAACTGATTTGTGTCAAACCAATTGCGTCCATTTTGACAGGTGCATTTGCAGTGGAATCAACTCTGATTGGCCACCATTACACTGGAATTATGGGTGGAACACTGCATGGGGACTTGCACACTGCACTTCATAAATGACCCCTTAGACCAAAAATATCCGAGGATTTCATCAAGGGAACAGAGCTTTTTAGTATATGTACATTCATTATTAGTGAATAATGTACCCCCAATAGTAAAATATAAGGATAGTATAGGCACCAACGGCCAAGTGCTTTTATACAGGTCATGAAACTCTAAGGTGACTTCTAATATTGTTATATTTTACTACAGGGGGTAAATTTTTTACTACAATACACACGTATCAATGAGTCACATGACGGAAATTACATCACTAAGCACCGATTATAACTGATGACATCACTAAGTACTTTCATAAGGATCTAATTTACAGAATGTTTATGGCTCTTGTGTATTACATGTACCGTATATCTTCTGGCTACTGTATATGTGGCCTGTATACAAGGACACAGTATGTCAGTACTATATAAATAAAGGCCAGAGACTGCTAAATTTTAATATTAACCTTGTTTGGTTTATAATTTAGGATGGAATTGTTTATGCTGAGCTGAACAGGGGCTCACTGAATCCACATAGAACTGAATGAAGACATTTCTGGAAACTTTGGTTTTTGGACTGGAGCAAATATTTGTATTTTCATAACCGGATCTCTGTCAGAGAACATGGCAAATTATGGAGGGGAAATAACATGTTTTTTCCACATATAGAATATATGAGGCCTATGGGACATTAATTATATATCCTTTCCAATATTTATAAGCACTGCCAATATACTTCTGATTTACTGAGCAATTTAGTCGCACCGTGGGTGACTAATCGGTCTGAAGCGCCTTTCCATCTGCACCAAAGGCAATTGCCGGCGGAAAGGCCAATGCATCTCTTTGGTTTTCCAAAGCTGAAGGCAGGAGCCTTAGGGGCACATTTACTAACCCACGAACGGGCCGAATGCGTCCGATTGCGTTTTTTTCGTAATGATCGGTATTTTGCGGGTTTTTTTCGGAAAAAATGTCGCGACTTTTTCGTTACTAATACGATTTGTGCGAAAAAACGCGAGTTTTTCGTAGCCATTCCGAAAGTTGCGCAAAATCTGGCGATTTTTCGTAGCGTTAAAACTTGCGCAAAAAGTTGAGATTTTTTCGTAGCGTTAAAACTTGCGCTAAACGTGCACCTTTAAGTTTAAAACATCGAAATATCCTCATCTGGTTCTCGAAAGAAGTTAACGCCTACCTATACCTGCCAAGTTTTGTTTCATAATTTTTCAAATGGCTACAAATTATATGATCGTCTGTATGTTTACTTTTGGCTCATTATTAATAAATTTGTCATGTG
>NW_022279365.1:2500-32064 GCF_000004195.4 Xenopus tropicalis
CAGCACTATATCAGCCATTTTGATGTTATCTTACATATAGAGATAATGATGGCATTTTCCCGTCATTATATGGCACAGGAATCAGACATGGGGATAAAGGGACAGACTTGTTCAGTGCTGGGAAACTGTGCTTATTGCTCCCAACTCCAATTGCAGGAACAGAGAACAGGGAGCCGGATTTACTCACATCAGCTGGGATTCTCATTGGAGGATTCTTTTGCATATTTATGCAGCCACTGGCTTTGTGCTGTTGTTTTGATAATTTACTACGTTCCCTAAGCTCCGCCTCCCAACAGCAGCCCAGGGCAAACTGAGCATGTGCAGGAGCCAGATCTTATAGAAGATGGTATAACAAAGTAACAAGATGGCGGCCCCCTGCGGACAACTTTGAAAGCATAAATCATCACTGTAATTAGGCTTCTCAACCTCTGGGCTTGTGCAGTAAGTTCATAATGTTTATGTTTATGTTCAGTATATAAAATACAGCATTTCTAATGATTTTCTATTTTAGGGTTTAGTTCTCCTTTAAATCAAAACTCTGTGAATAACCCTAAATACTAGTAAAAAGCGAGAGAGAGAAGCAAGGGAGAGAAAAGAGAAAAATGAAACAAGGTGCAGGAAGTCGACCCGTGTAGCTGAACTGCAACTCACACACTTTACCGAGTATAACGGAAAAAATGAGCAGTAAAGTGTGTGAGTTGCAGTTCAGCTACACGGGTCGACTTCCTGCACCTTGTTTCATTTTTCTCTTTTCTCTCCCTTGCTTCTCTCACTTATTACTAGTATTACACACTGGGGGATGCAGTAACGTTGCAGAATGCAATGCAGTTGGCGCAGAATGGAGGCAGGAGCATCACCCCTTTGCAACCACAGTGACCGCAGAATTGTGACAAAAAATGCTGCATTGTGGGAAAAAAATGCCCAGGCGCAAATGAGCCTCAATATCCACAGCTTGTCAGTCATTTCCACCTCTCCGCCCCCCTGTTTCCAGAATGGCAGCCCCCGTCATGAGTAAATCAAATGTCAGAAGCTTCCAGGCAGCCAATCGGATGGTGAGTACCAGCACCCAGCGCCGTCCGTATCTCTCCCCTACGGAACAATAGAAAGTTCTGTTATTGGTGCTGCTCATAGGCCTTTAACTTGCATGAGGCCTAGCCAGCCTATAGCTTGGCTCTGTGGGTGTATAGAAATATCTATAATATCTGTCCCTGTTAGGGGGAGGGGCATAGAAATATCTGTCCCTGTTAGGGGGGGTGGCATAGAAATATCTGTCCCTGTTAGGAGGAGAGGCATAGAAATATCTGTCCCTGTTAGGGGGGGTGGCATAGAAATATCTGTCCCTGTTAGGGGGGTGGCATAGAAATATCTGTCCCTGTTAGGGGGAGGGGCATAGAAATATCTGTCCCTGTTAGGGGGAGCGGCATAAAAAATATCTGTCCCTGTTTGGGGGAGGGGCATAGAAATATCTGTCCCTGTTAGGGGGAGCGGCATAGAAATATCTGTCCCTGTTAGGGGGAGGGGCATTGAAATATCTGTCCCTGTTAGGGGGAGGGGCATAGAAATATCTGTCCCTGTTAGGGGGGGGGCATAGAAATATCTGTCCCTGTTAGGGGGAGCGGCATAGAAATATCTGTCCCTGTTAGGGGGAGGGGCATCTGTCCCTGTTAGGGGAGGGGCATAGAAATATCTGTCCCTGTTAGGGGGAGGGGCATAGAAATATCTGTCCCTGTTAGGGGGAGCGGCATAGAAATATCTGTCCCTGTTAGGGGGAGGGGCATAGAAATATCTGTCCCTGTTAGGGGGAGGGGCATTGAAATATCTGTCCTGTCCCTGTTAGGGGAGGGGCATAGAAATATCTGTCCCTGTTAGGGGGAGGGGCATTGAAATAAGGGGAGGGGCATAGAAATATCTGTCCCTGTTAGGGGGAGGGGCATAAAATATCTGTCCCTGTTAGGGGGAGGGGCATAGAAATATCTGTCCCTGTTAGGGGGAGGGGCATAAAATATCTGTCCCTGTTAGGGAGGGGCATAGAAATATCTGTCCCTGTTAGGGGGAGGGGCATAAAAATATCTGTCCCTGTTAGGGGGAGGGGCACAGAAATATCTGTCCCTGTTAGGGGGAGGGGCACAGAAATATCTGTCCCTGTTAGGGGGAGGGGCACAGAAATATCTGTCCCTGTTAGGGGGAGGGGCATATAAATATCTGTCCCTGTTAGGGGGAGGGGCATAGAAATATCTGTGCCTGTTAGGGGGAGGGGCATAGAAATATCTGTCCCTGTTAGGGGGAGCGGGGAGGGGTGCACAGATGTGTATCAGCTCTATGTTTAACCCATCAGAAAAAGATAATGAAAGGGACAAACTTACCCAGTTCCTGAGAAATTCCCTCTCTGTGGCACGAACTCCCTTCCGCTGCCCCTGTATGTAATGTGAGGGAACGGGGGTTAATACAGAGGCATTGTGGGTAACCCTAATACACTGGTCCTACCCCCCCCTTTTCTATCTCTATTGATGGCCCCCTCATCAACCCCGTCGATTCGGCGCATTGTTTGGGGGTGATCTTTGACTCCAGTCTCTCCTTTTCTAACCACATTAACTCCACTGTCAAAACCTGTCACTTTTTCTTACGCAATATTGCCAAAATCCATCCCTTTCTTTCTACTGTAACAGCTAAGCTGCTCATGCCTGCTCTCATCCTATCCCGACTGGATTACTGCAACCTGCTACTAACCGGCCTCCCTAACTCCCATCTTTCCCCCACTACAGTCTATATTAAACACTGCTGCCAGAATTCTCCTCCTCTCATCCAGGAGAGTTCAGGCCCTTCCCCTGCTAAAGTCCTTATCGTGGCTTCCTATCAAACAAAGAATATCCTACAAACTTCTTCTCCTAACCTTTAAAGCCCTCCATTCCTCTGCCCCTCACTACATCTCTTCCCTGGTGTCTCCGTATGTTCCCGGCCGACTCCTTCGTTCCTCGCAGAGCAACCGTTTGGTTGCGCCCCCCACTACTACTGCGGTTTCCCGTCTTAAACCTTTCTGCCTGGCTGCCCCCTTCATTTGGAATGCCCCCCCTGATTTCCCCTGATCACCTACAGCACTTATATTGTACTGTCACCCACTGTCACCTACAGCACTTATATTTGCCTATTTGTGTCTGTTAGTTACCCTCCCATATAGATTGTAAGCTCTACGGGGCAGGGACCTCCTTCCTCTTGTGTCCTCGACTCTTAACTTATTGCTTCTGTATTTATCTGTATTTATTATTATACTTTGTATTTATCTATTATCTTAACACCCTGTTTGTATTAATGTTTTCTACTGTACAGCGCTGCGTACATAAGTAGCGCTTTATAAATAAAGATATACATACATACATACATAAGGTACAGCTGCCCCTGTATGTAATGTGAGGAACAGGGGTTAATACAGAGGCATTGTGGGTAAGGTATGGCTGCCCCTGTATGTAATGTGAGGAACAGGGGTTAATACAGAGGCATTGTGGGTAAGGTACGGCTGCCCCTGTATGTAATGTGAGGAACAGGGGTTAATACAGAGGCATTGTGGGTAAGGTACGGCTGCCCCTGTATGTAATGTGAGGAACAGGGGTTAATACAGAGGCATTGTGGGTAAGGTACGGCTGCCCCTGTATGTAATGTGAGGAACAGGGGTTAATACAGAGGCATTGTGGGTAAGGTACAGCTGCCCCTGTATGTGAGGAACAGGGGTTAATACAGAGGCATTGTGGGTAAGGTACAGCTGCCCCTGTATGTAATGTGAGGAACAGGGGTTAATACAGAGGCATTGTGGGTAAGGTACAGCTGCCCCTGTATGTAATGTGAGGAACAGGGGTTAATACAGAGGCATTGTGGGTAAGGTACAGCTACCCCTGTATGTAATGTGAGGAACAGGGGTTAATACAGAGGCATTGTGGGTAAGGTACGGCTGCCCCTGTATGTAATGTGAGGGAACAGGGGTTAATACAGAGGCATTGTGGGTAAGGTACGGCTGCCCCTGTATGTAATGTGAGGGAACAGGGGTTAATACAGAGGCATTGTGGGTAAGGTACAGCTACCCCTGTATGTAATGTGAGGAACAGGGGTTAATACAGAGGCATTGTGGGTAAGGTACAGCTGCCCCTGTATGTAATGTGAGGAACAGGGGTTAATACAGAGGCATTGTGGGTAAGGTATGGCTGCCCCTGTATGTAATGTGAGGGAACAGGGGTTAATACAGAGGCATTGTGGGTAAGGTACAGCTGCCCCTGTATGTAATGTGAGGAACAGGGGTTAATACAGAGGCATTGTGGGTAAGGTACAGCTGCCCCTGTATGTAATGTGAGGAACAGGGGTTAATACAGAGGCATTGTGGGTAAGGTATGGCTGCCCCTGTATGTAATGTGAGGGAACAGGGGTTAATACAGAAGCATTGTGGGTAAGGTACCGCCCCACAGGTTCCTTACCTTGGATATCAAAGGTTTTCCTCTGCCACACATTCCCTGTGCCCCCTTGTGCAACCAGACAGGAGATAGAGCCCCACGGGTTCCTTACCTTGGATATCAAAGGTTTTCCTGTGCCACACATTCCCTGTGCCCCCTTGTGCAACCAGACAGGAGATAGAGCCCCACGGGTTCCTTACCTTGGATATCAAAGGTTTTCCTGTGCCACACATTCCCTGTGCCCCCTTGTGCAACCAGACAGGAGATAGAGCCCCACGGGTTCCTTACCTTGGATATTAAAGGTTTTCCTGTGCCACACATTCCCTGTGCCCCCTTGTGCAACCAGACAGGAGATAGAGCTCCAGGCCTTCAGCTCCTCTGTGGGAAGAGACAGCAGAGCAAATGCACCAAGGTTTTCATACTTGGGCGGCAGAGACAGAGAAGCCGGAGGGGAGAGAAAGCTGCTTGTGGCCCAATCACTCCCACTGGGCAGAGGGTGGGTGCTCCCATTCCTGTGGGGGGGAGTAGAAGCAAAGTGGGTGCTGATGGGCAGCCTGGCAGGACCGGGGGGCACATTCTCCTGGAGTTTGCTTATCTCCGTGGCTGAGGGATGATCAGAGACTCCGGGGGAATAGAAGGTCCCCAATTCGGTGCCATTGCCATTAGAGAACCAAATGTTTATCCCACGTCCGTCTGTCCCCGGTACCAGGCAGAGAAGCTGGGCCTGACCGTTACTGCTCACACTCCAGACTGACGGCTTGGGAGTGGGGGTGATGGAAGCCCCCCAGCCTAGGGATGAACGGCACATCAATAAACAGCCCCTGCCCCAAAGAGCTGGCAATCTAATGCAGCACCAGTTCACTTTCAGTTTGGAAAGACATGGAAATACATGAGATCTATAGAAGCCAATAGCCACTTACCTGTGTGGGACAGGGCGGCTATCAGCAATAGGGTGGGAGATAAATGGAACATTTCTGTAGAACAATATGGGAAGTTTCTGTCTCTGCAGCAGAAAGATTATGTTTCCCATCAGTCCCTATGTGAGTAATTGGGCTCCTCCCCTTTCCTCTAGCAGCGCGGCCGTTACCCCACAAACTGCAGGGGTGCCACTTACCTGTGTGGGACAGGGCGGCTATCAGCAATAGGGTGGGAGATAAATGGAACATTTCTGTAGAACAATATGGGAAGTTTCTGTCTCTGCAGCAGAAAGATTATGTTTCCCATCAGTCCCTATGTGAGTAATTGGGCTCCTCCCCTTTCCTCTAGCAGCGCGGCCGTTACCCCACAAACTGCAGGGGTGCCACCTGTTTCCTCTCGTGCAATAAGAATCTATGAGCCGCAAACAGCATTAGTTCTAGGGATGGGATTGTCGCCTAGCAACAGCCAATGGTTTTGGGGCAGCCCTCCGAGGATACACTGGAATAATGTGTTTTACCTCTACAGCCGCGTTTCTGCTTTCCCTGTGCCTTTAATATGTGGGAGCAAGCCCTGGTCTGCTCAGTGCTGATTGGCCGGTATAGAGCAGAAAGGGAGGAGCTGAATGGGGAAGTTAGATTTTTACTGGGAGTCTGGGAAGATGCAGTTTAAGTTGTAATTACATAGTAAGTTGGGTTGAAAAAAGACATACGTCCATCACGTTCAACCATAATGCCTATATATATCCTGCCTAACTACAAGTTGATCCAGAGGAAGGCAAAAAACCCCATCTGAAGCCTCTCTAATTTGCCTTCCTGACTCCAAGAATCCATCCAGCCCCTATATAAAGTTATATAATGTATCAGCCAGTACCACTGATTCGAGGGGGGGGGGGGGTCCCACAACCTCACAGCTCTTACAGTAAAAAATCCTTTCCGAATATTTAAATGGAACCTCCCTTCTTCTAAACGGAGTGGGTGCCCTCGTGTCCGTTGGAAGGACCTACTGGTAAATAAAACATTAGAGAGGTTATTATATGCTCCCTTTATATATTTATACATAGTTATCATGTCACCTCTTAAGCGCCTCTTCTCCAGTGTAAACAGACCCAACTGGGCCAGCCTTTCCCCATAACTGAGACTTCCCATACCCTTTACCAGCTTAGTTGCCCTTCTCTGGACCCTCTCTAACTCAATAATGTCCCGTTTGAGCACTGGAGACCAGAACTGAACAGCATATTCTAGATGGGACGATTACGCCACTTCAGACGCACGTGACTGTAGGCGGGGCTAGAGGTTCCCCTGCTCAGTCTCACACACCTGACACTCAGGTCAGACTAGCCTCACAGCACCCCAAAGCCCAACCAGCACCCACACACTCATACACAACTTGCTGCCACCACTCTCATACTTCTTACACTGGCGATGAGAGATGCCAAGCACACTGGTAGAGAAAGGGTTAATGTAAGGAACTGACACACACACTCTCCTTACCAGCAGTCAAAGGGTTAATCAGCATACAGCATGCAGAGGGCTAAGGCACACAACACAGTTACACACTCGGAGGTTAGGTACGTTTTAGAGCATCAAGGACAAACTTATTAAATTTTATATTTAATATTATAAAAAGTATAACAGTGCGAGTTTAAAACAAGATGTTACAAAAAGGACATACGATAAAATAAGTACAAACAGTTTTAAAATAAAAGGGAAAAACATAGAAGTCCTATACTGTACCCAGCAGAGTCCTACTAGCCCTGGAGGCAAGGGGAAACCCCGGATAAACTTCCAATAGAAATTGGCCCCCCACAGAATAATTGTCGTATAAATGGACTAAGAATAAAAGAAGTAACAGATGAGGCCACAGTCCCTTGGAATAGCATTTACCTACCCATAGTGCAACAGTCACGGTGCAGTTACCCAACTTTCTAGTTCTAGTTCTAGCTCTGTTCTAGTTCTACTTTCTTTCAAGTTCTACTTCCTTTCTAGTTCTAGCTCTTTTCTAGTTCTAGCTCCTTTCTAGTTCTAGCTCCTTTCTAGTTCTAGCTCTGTTCTAGTTCTGGTTCCTTTCTAGTTCTAGCTCTGTTCTAGTTCTACTTTCTTTCAAGTTCTACTTTCTTTCTAGTTCTAGCTCTTTTCTAGTTCTAGCTCCTTTCTAGTTCTAGCTCCTTTCTAGTTCTAGCTCCTTTCTAGTTCTAGCTCCTTTCTAGTTCTAGCTCTGTTCTAGTTCTGGTTCCTTTCTAGTTTTAGCTCTGTTCTAGTTCCTTTCTACTTCTAGTTTCTTTCTAGTTCTCCTTGGGTTCAAAGTGATAATCCAAATCTTTCCTAGAATTCTGGTGTAAGAGACAAGAAGAAGAAGAAGAATTCACTAGGTAATCACAACTGCTAGGAATTCTGGAAAGAACTGCATGATGGCATCTAAGGATGGGGCATGGGTGGGACATGGGTGGGACGAGGGTGGGACATGGGTGGGACATGGGTGGGATGAGGGTGGGACATGGGTGGGACGAGGGTGGGGCAGGGGTGGGACATGGGTAGGACAAGGGTGGGCGCTGTTGCTAGGTGACAATCCTATCCCTACAACAAATGCAAACACTTCTTTGTTCTACGGGAGATTGCCACCTAGCAACAGCCAATGGGAGAGTAAGCCACCCCTAGCCGTTGCTTTTATGAATGCCCCTTATGTCAGGGTGCTTAGAGAGGTTCTGCAAGAAACCATGAGGGTCCGTTCATTATAACAGGAAGACAGAGACACCTTGGGGCCTTTGTTGCTGTGGATCCTCCTGAGGTCTCTTTGATATTAACATTTTATAGAGAACAGAAATCAACTGATAATCTTGTGAGAGTATCTGGCAGTTAGTAGTAATGGGTAATAGAGACGTGTATAAGAGAGAGTTCCTCTAGCTGAGACAGCTACGGCTATTAGACAGACTCATTACTGAATACTGAGCGCTAGTCAGTAATCAGACACCATAGGAGGCCAACGTGAGTTTGATGCCCTGTATGTATTCATAGTAAGAATGGAGAGAAGGCACTCACACTCACACTCACAGTGAATTGTACAAGCAACGTACATAGAAACAACAACAAGAGCCCCTCTGCACTCACCCATTATCAATATATAGGACATTAAGACATTCGGTGCATTTAAGCTACTAAGAAATGCCCTTCCCTTTAAGCAAAACAGGGATTGTTTGTCCATATATTGCAATATACTTCAAGCTGCCCAACTGCGTCAGAGCCATCCCTTTTGACCAGTTCCTACACTGACTTATGCGATTCATTAAGAATTCTACTGTTTCAATATACATTTAGCAAAGGGACTAAGTTTTACCTGCAACTTTCTTGCTTTCAAGGTTACAAGCAACGTACAGGAATGTATAGGAAACTGTAAGCAAGATCTATATTAAATACTACGGGATATATTGCAGCTCCTGGGCCTGAAGGAATTCTGCTATAAACCAGAACAGACGTTACCCCCACAGATATTAGCCCCAGAGACGTTACCCCCACAGATATTAGCCCCAGAGACGTTACCCCCACAGATATTAGCCCCAGGTGTTACCCCCAGAGGTGTTACCCCCACAGATATTAGCCCTAGAGACGTTACCCCCACAGATATTAGCCCCACAGGCGTTAGCCCCACAGACAAGGATGGCCGACCAGTGGCCCCTATATAACACAGGGACACACTCCCACCTGTACACAAGGAACTCCCCATATGCGGCAACTGCCATTGGCCACTGAAGAACAGGATTGGCTTTTTAAAAGGCAACAATAAAGCAGCGGTTGGTGGTCCCACTTACAAGATGCAGTCACGTAGGGCACATACAATTGTATAGGACATACCTTCCAACTGGCACAATATTGGCGGGACAGTCCCTTCTGACAGCTCAGCCCCCAGTCCAGGATTCTTACTGAAAAGCCCCTCATTTCCCTTTCATCTCCTGCACTGAAGCTAAAAAAAGATACAAATTTAATTAAATAAGAGGCTTTTGGCAGAGAGCCCAGAAATCTTAACGAGCTTCCGCTGCACTTAGATACAGTGTTTCTCACATTTAATTAAATAAGAAGCTTTTGGCAGAGCCCAGAAATCTTAACGAGCCCCCCCTGCACTGAGATACAGTGTTTCTCACATTTAATTAAATAAGTAGATTTTGGCAGAGCCCAGAAACCCTAACAAACAGATACAAGTGTAACTAATAAGCTAAACAGGTCTCTTGGGGGAACTGAGACTCATGGCTTAAAGGGCAACTTCACCTTTGTTCAGCAAAACTGTAATAACACATAAAACAGGGCCCCAAAACCCCCAGAAATGGGTTCAAACGTTAAATAACCTGCACATTTAGTCAAATGGGAGTGGCATTTAGGGGGGTGTGGTCTCAAAGAAACTTTAGGAGGTATGAGGAAAGGTTAGTGTTGTGGATACGGAACCAGCCAATAGGAAACGTACTTTGGCGCTAGTGGGCGGTAACAGGCAAAGTTAGCAAGTGAGACTGGCAAGCCTGTCCCTGGCGCCAACCACAACATGGCGGTCTGACTGCGAAAGAGCGGAAGTCGTGTAGAAAGAACTTCCTGTTTGCTCAGTTTTGCGGAAGGAGCAAGATGGAGTCCACGGAGTGAGTGCGGATGGGGCTCAGGGAAATCGGGGTCCATCCCATGACACCGAGTAACGGGGAGAGGGATAGAGGGTTGGGCCGGGGGCGGGTTGGTGCGGGGTACTGTACGGGGGCCATATGGGGTCAGTACAGCGAGATTTCCAACTATACCCCCCCCCATACAGTCACACAGGGACCCCCCTGCCTTCCCCATCCCTATGTCTCCCACTGTCACCCTAACGCATGGGGTCCCTCTGGTATTCCCTGTGTGCCCCCCCCCAGTGCTTAAACTATACCCCCCCATCTTAATATCCCCCCCCCCATACAGTCACCCAGGGACCCCCCCTGCCTTCCCCATCCCTATGTCTCCCACTGTCACCCTAACGCATGGGGTCCTCTGGTATTCCCTGTGTGCCCCCCCCCCAGTGCTTAAACTATACCCCCCATCTTAATATCCCCCCCCCCATACGGTCACACAGGGACCCCCCCTGCCTTCCCCATCCCTATGTCTCCCACTGTCACCCTAACGCATGGGGTCCCTCTGGTATTCCCTGTGTGCCCCCCCCCAGTGCTTAAACTATACCCCCCCATCTTAATATCCCCCCCCCATACAGTCACCCAGGGACCCCCCTGCCTTCCCCATCCCTATGTCTCCCACTGTCACCCTAACGCATGGGGTCCCTCTGGTATTCCCTGTGTGCCCCCCCCAGTGCTTAAACTATACCCCCCATCTTAATATCCCCCCCCCCATACGGTCACACAGGGACCCCCCCTGCCTTCCCCATCCCTATGTCTCCCACTGTCACCCTAACGCATGGGGTCCCTCTGGTATTCCCTGTGTGCCCCCCAGTGCTTAAACTATACCCCCCCCCATCTTAATATCCCTCCCCCATACAGTCACACAGGGACCCCCCCTGCCTTCCCCATCCCTATGTCTCCCACTGTCACCCTAACGCATGGGGTCCCTCTGGTATTCCCTGTGTGCCCCCCCCCAGTGCTTAAACTATACCCCCCCATCTTAATATCCCCCCCCCATACGGTCACACAGGGACCCCCCCTGCCTTCCCCATCCCTATGTCTCCCACTGTCACCCTAACGCATGGGGTCCCTCTGGTATTCCCTGTGTGCCCCCCAGTGCTTAAACTATACCCCCCCCATCTTAATATCCCTCCCCATACAGTCACACAGGGACCCCCCCTGCCTTCCCCATCCCTATGTCTCCCACTGTCACCCTAACGCATGGGGTCCCTCTGGTATTCCCTGTGTGCCCCCCCCCAGTGCTTAAACTATACCCCCCCATCTTAATATCCCCCCCCCCATACGGTCACACAGGGACCCCCCCTGCCTTCCCCATCCCTATGTCTCCCACTGTCACCCTAACGCATGGGGTCCCTCTGGTATTCCCTGTGTGCCCCCCAGTGCTTAAACTATACCCCCCCATCTTAATATCCCCCCCCCATACAGTCACACAGGGACCCCCCCTGCCTTCCCCATCCCTATGTCTCCCACTGTCACCCTAACGCATGGGGTCCCTCTGGTATTCCCTGTGTGCCCCCCAGTGCTTAAACTATACCCCCCCCATCTTAATATCCCCCCCCCATACAGTCACACAGGGACCCCCCTGCCTTCCCCATCCCTATGTCTCCCACTGTCACCCTAACGCATGGGGTCCCTCTGGTATTCCCTGTGTGCCCCCCCCCAGTGCTTAAACTATACCCCCCCCATCTTAATATCCCCCCCCCCCATAAAGTCACACAGGGACCCCCCTGCCTTCCCCATCCCTATGTCTCCCACTGTCACCCTAACGCATGGGTCCCTCTGGTATTCCCTGTGTGCCCCCCCCCAGTGCTTAAACTATACCCCCCCCATCTTAATATCCCCCCCCCCCCATAAAGTCACACAGGGACCCCCCCTGCCTTCCCCATCCCTATGTCTCCCACTGTCACCCTAACGCATGGGGTCCCTCTGGTATTCCCTGTGTGCCCCCCCCGTGCTTAAACTATACCCCCCCATCTTAATATCTCTCCCCCCATACGGTCACACAGGGACCGTCCTGCCTGCCCCCCAGTTGTAATCCACTGTTCTTAAACTATACTTAATATCTCCCCCCCCCCCACATACACAGATACCGGGCATTGCCTTGTGCTGGGAGGCATGATGTGTACCCCAAATCCCCCCCCTTGGGAACAGGAGCTGACAGTCATGTGGCCCCCACAGCCCAGGGGATAAAGCAGAGCCGGCCCCTTATTGTCTCTCTCCCCTCAGGCCCCGGAAGCTTCCGCGCGTCCCAGAGAATCTGCTGAAGAAACGGAAAAAGTATCTGGGGCTGAAAGCAGCCGAGGCCAAGAGAGCGTTGGAGGAGAAGCGAAAGGTAACGCCTTGTTATAGGCTGGGGGGCTCCCTACCCCCCCTTATATATTTATATATAGTGACCCCCCTTAACTGCCCCCCCCCCCCCAGTGTAACCAATCCCAACTGGGCCAGCCTTTCCCCATAACTGAGCCCATTCCCTTTATCAGCTTAGTCGCTCTTCCCTGTACTTTCTCTATTTCATTACTGCCCCCCTTATATATTTATATATAGTGACCCCCCCTTAACTGCCCCCCCCCCCAGTGTAACCAATCCCAACTGGGCCAGCCTTTCCCCATAACTGAGCCCATTCCCTTTATCAGCTTAGTCGCTCTTCCCTGTACTTTCTCTATTTCATTACTGCCCCCCCCTTATATATTTATATATAGTGACCCCCCCCTTAACTGCCCCCCCCCCCCAGTGTAACCAATCCCAACTGGGCCAGCCTTTCCCCATAACTGAGCCCATTCCCTTTATCAGCTTAGTCACTCTTCCCTGTACTTTCTCTATTTCATTACTGCCCCCCTTATATATTTATATATAGTGACCCCCCCCTTAACTGCCCCCCCCCCCCCCCCAGTGTAACCAATCCCAACTGGGCCAGCCTTTCCCCATAACTGAGCCCATTCCCTTTATCAGCTTAGTCGCTCTTCCCTGTACTTTCTCTATTTCATTACTGCCCCCCCCTTATATATTTATATATAGTGACCCCCCCCCCCCCCCAGTGTAACCAATCCCAACTGGGCCAGCCTTTCCCCATAACTGAGCCCATTCCCTTTATCAGCTTAGTCGCTCTTCCCTGTACTTTCTCTATTTCATTACTGCCCCCCTTATATATTTATATATAGTGACCCCCCCCTTAACTGCCCCCCCCCCCAGTGTAACCAATCCCAACTGGGCCAGCCTTTCCCCATAACTGAGCCCATTCCCTTTATCAGCTTAGTCGCTCTTCCCTGTACTTTCTCTATTTCATTACTGCCCCCCCTTATATATTTATATATAGTGACCCCCCCCCTTAACTGCCCTTCCCCAGTGTAACCAATCCCAACTGGGCCAGCCTTTCCCCATAACTGAGCCCATTCCCTTTATCAGCTTAGTCGCTCTTCCCTGTACTTTCTCAATTTCATTACTGCCCCCCCCTTATATATTTTATATATAGTGACCCCCCTTAACTGCCCCCCCCCCAGTGTAACCAATCCCAACTGGGCCAGCCTTTCCCCATAACTGAGCCCATTCCCTTTATCAGCTTAGTCGCTCTTCCCTGTACTTTCTCTATTTCATTACTGCCCCCCTTATATATTTATATATAGTGACCCCCCTTAACTGCCCCTTCCCCAGTGTAACCAATCCCAACTGGGCCAGCCTTTCCCCATAACTGAGCCCATTCCCTTTATCAGCTTAGTCGCTCTTCCCTGTACTTTCTCTATTTCATTACTGCCCCCCCTTATATATTTATATATAGTGACCCCCCCCCTTAACTGCCCCCCCCCAGTGTAACCAATCCCAACTGGGCCAGCCTTTCCCCATAACTGAGCCCATTCCCTTTATCAGCTTAGTCGCTCTTCCCTGTACTTTCTCTATTTCATTACTGCCCCCCCCCTTATATATTTATATATAGTGACCCCCCCTTAACTGCCCCCCCCCCCCAGTGTAACCAATCCCAACTGGGCCAGCCTTTCCCCATAACTGAGCCCATTCCCTTTATCAGCTTAGTCGCTCTTCCCTGTACTTTCTCTATTTCATTACTGCCCCCCCTTATATATTTATATATAGTGACCCCCCCTTAACTGCCCCCCCCCCAGTGTAACCAATCCCAACTGGGCCAGCCTTTCCCCATAACTGAGCCCATTCCCTTTATCAGCTTAGTCGCTCTTCCCTGTACTTTCTCTATTTCATTACTGCCCCCCCCTTATATATTTATATATAGTGACCCCCCCTTAACTGCCCCCCCCCCCAGTGTAACCAATCCCAACTGGGCCAGCCTTTCCCCATAACTGAGCCCATTCCCTTTATCAGCTTAGTCGCTCTTCCCTGTACTTTCTCTATTTCATTACTGCCCCCCCTTATATATTTATATATAGTGACCCCCCCCTTAACTGCCCCCCCCCCCCCAGTGTAACCAATCCCAACTGGGCCAGCCTTTCCCCATAACTGAGCCC
The DNA here is from genome assembly GCF_000004195.4 of Xenopus tropicalis. Lineage (NCBI taxonomy): Eukaryota > Metazoa > Chordata > Amphibia > Anura > Pipidae > Xenopus > Xenopus tropicalis. The sequence goes on from NW_022279365.1 coordinate 16,954, forward strand.
ATTCCCTTTATCAGCTTAGTCGCTCTTCCCTGTACTTTCTCTATTTCATTACTGCCCCCCTTATATATTTATATATAGTGACCCCCCCCTTAACTGCCCCCCCCCCCCCAGTGTAACCAATCCCAACTGGGCCAGCCTTTCCCCATAACTGAGCCCATTCCCTTTATCAGCTTAGTCGCTCTTCCCTGTACTTTCTCTATTTCATTACTGCCCCCCCTTATATATTTATATATAGTGACCCCCCCCTTAACTGCCCCTTCCCCAGTGTAACCAATCCCAACTGGGCCAGCCTTTCCCCATAACTGAGCCCATTCCCTTTATCAGCTTAGTCGCTCTTCCCTGTACTTTCTCAATTTCATTACTGCCCCCCCTTATATATTTATATATAGTGACCCCCCTTAACTGCCCCCCCCCAGTGTAACCAATCCCAACTGGGCCAGCCTTTCCCCATAACTGAGCCCATTCCCTTTATCAGCTTAGTCGCTCTTCCCTGTACTTTCTCTATTTCATTACTGCCCCCCCTTATATATTTATATATAGTGACCCCCCCTTAACTGCCCCTTCCCCAGTGTAACCAATCCCAACTGGGCCAGCCTTTCCCCATAACTGAGCCCATTCCCTTTATCAGCTTAGTCGCTCTTCCCTGTACTTTCTCTATTTCATTACTGCCCCCCCTTATATATTTATATATAGTGACCCCCCCCCTTAACTGCCCCCCCCCCAGTGTAACCAATCCCAACTGGGCCAGCCTTTCCCCATAACAGAGCCCATACACACAGTGGGAGGAAACTTGCTGCTTGCCACGCCCCTATCTCTATGAAAGGGCCAATCGTGTTGCTTGTTACAGACACAGCCTGGGAAGCAAATCAAGTTCAAGCGTTTGGAAACCTTCGTACGAAACTCTCACAGGAAACTGAGGGACGACGCTCGGCTGAAGAGAATGAAGATTTATCAGAAGAAGATTCCTGGCGTCGCCACCCAGTCGCTGGCGTTTGTGGTTCGTATTACAAAGTAAGAAATGGAGCCTTGGGGGGCCGACTGGGACTGGAGCCTTGGGGGGCCGACTGGGCCTGGACTGGCCTTGGGGGGCCGACTGGGACTGGAGACTGGGACTGGAGCCTTGGGGGCCGACTGGGACTGGAGCCTTGGGGGGCCGACTGGGACTGGAGCCTTGGGGGGGCCGACTGGGACTGGAGCCTTGGGGGGGCCGACTGGGACTGGAGCCTTGGGGGGCCGACTGGACTGGAGCCTTGGGGGGGCGACTGGGACTGGAGCCTTGGGACTGGGGACTGGGACCCTTGGGGGGCCGACTGGGACTGGAGCCTTGGGGGGCCGACTGGACTGGAGCCTTGGGGGGCCGACTGGGACTGGAGCCTTGGGGGCGACTGGGACTGGAGCCTTGGGGGGGCCGACTGGGACTGGAGCCTTGGGGGCCGACTGGGACTGGAGCCTTGGGGGGGCCGACTGGGACTGGAGCCTTGGGGGGCCTACTGGGACTGGAGCCTTGGGGGGCCTACTGGGACTGGAGCCTTGGGGGGGCCGACTGGGACTGGAGCCTGGGGGGGGGCCGACTGGGACTGGAGCCTTGGGGGGCCGACTGGGACTGGAGCCTTAGATCTCCCCCCTTTTTACGCCTCTTTCTCCTCCCCCTTTAGAGTCGATGGAGTCAGTAACGCGGTTCTGGACGCTCTAAAGACCCTTCGCTTGGGGAAGATTTTTGCAGGAGCTTTTGTGAAGTTGACTCCCTCATCCCTCAACCTGATTCGAGTTGTAGAACCGTACGTTGCGTGGGGGTGAGTGTCGCTCTCGCTGAGACACCCTATCACTCTCTGTGAGACACCCCATTGGGTTTGTGCTATGCAGTCTCACAGCTTGGGGGTGAGTGTCGCTCTCGCTGAGACACCCTATCACTCTCTGTGAGACACCCCATTGGGTTTGTGCTATGCAGTCTCACAGCTTGGGGGTGGGTGTCACTCTCGGTGAGACACCCCATTGGATTTGTGCTGTGCAGTCTCACAGCTTGGAGGTGGGTGTCACTCTCGGTGAGACACACAATTGGGTTTGTGCTGCGCAGTCTCACAGCTTGGGGGTGTCTCTCGGTTAGTGCTGCGCAGTCTCACAGCTTGGGGTGAGTGTCTCTCGGTTAGTGCTGCGCAGTCTCACAGCTTGGGGGTGTCTCTCGGTTAGTGCTGCGCAGTCTCACAGCTTGGGGGTGTCTCTCGTTTAGTGCTGCGCAGTCTCACAGCTTGGAGGTGGGTGTCACTCTCGGTGAGACACACAATTGGGTTTGTGCTGCGCAGTCTCACAGCCTGGGGTGTCTCTCGGTTAGTGCTGCGCAGTCTCACAGCTTGGTGTTTCTCGGTTAGTGCTGCGCAGTCTCACAGCTTGGAGGGGGGTGTCACTCTCGGTGAGACACACAATTGGGTTAGTGCTGCGCAGTCTCACAGCTTGGGGGTGTCTCTCGGTTAGTGCTGCGCAGTCTCACAGCTTGGGGTGAGTGTCTCTCGGTTAGTGCTGCACAGTCTCACAGCTTGGGGGTGTCTCTCGGTTAGTGCTGCGCAGTCTCACAGCTTGGGGGTGTCTCTCGGTTAGTGCTGCGCAGTCTCACAGCTTGGGGGTGTCTCGGTTAGTGCTGCGCAGTCTCACAGCTTGGGGGTGTCTCTCGGTTAGTGCCGCGCAGTCTCACAGCTTGGGGTGTCTCTCGGTTAGTGCTGCGCAGTCTCACAGCTTGGGGGTGTCTCTCGGTTAGTGCTGCGCAGTCTCACAGGCTTGGGGTGTCTCTCGGTTAGTGCTGCGCAGTCTCACAGCTTGGGGGTGTCTCTCGGTTAGTGCTGCGCAGTCTCACAGCTTGGGGGTGTCTCTCGGTTAGTGCTGCGCAGTCTCACAGCTTGGGGGTGTTTCTCGGTTAGTGCTGCGCAGTCTCACAGCTTGGGGGTGTTCTCTCGGTTAGTGCTGCGCAGTCTCACAGCTTGGGGTGAGTGCTCTCGGTTCGTGCTGCGCAGTCTCACAGCTCTCTCGGTTCGTGCTGCGCAGTCTCACAGCTTGGGGTGTCTCTCGGTTAGTGCTGCGCAGTCTCACAGCTTGGGGGTGTCTCTCGGTTAGTGCTGCACAGTCTCACAGCTTGGGGTGAGTGTCTCTCGGTTAGTGCTGCACAGTCTCACAGCTTGGGGTGAGTGTCTCTCGGTTAGTGCTGCACAGTCTCACAGCTTGGGGTGAGTGTCTCTCGGTTCGTGCTTCACAGCTTTTGTTTCTCTCGCAGGTTCCCAAATCTGAAATCAATCAGAGAGTTGGTCTTAAAAAGGGGCCATTTCAGAAGGGACGGCCGGCGAGTGGCTCTGACTGACAACAACGTGATTGAGGAGCAACTGGGTAACATTATCCTGTATAGAGCAGGGGCTGGGCAATGCACGGGGATAGGGGAGGGGCTGGGCAATACACGGGGATAGGGGAGGGGCTGGGCAGTACACGGGGAGGGAGGGGCTGGGCAGTACACGGGGGGAGGGGAGGGGCTGGGCAGTACACGGGGGAGGGAGGGGCTGGGCAGTACACGAGGGGAGGGGCTTGGCAGTACACGGGGAGAAGGGAGGGGCTGGGCAGTACACGGGGAGAGGAGAGGGAGGGGCTGGGCAATACACGGGGAGAGGAGAGGGGAGGGGCTGGGCAATACACGGGGATAGGGAGGGGCTGGGCATACACGGGGGGAGGGGAGGGCAGTACACGGGAGGGAGGGCTGGCAGTACACGGGCTGGGCAGTACACGGGAGAGGGGGGGCTGGGCAATACACGGGGAGAGGAGAGGGAGGGGCTGGGCAATACACGGGGAGAGGAGAGGGGAGGGGCTGGGCAATACACGGGGAGAGGGGAGGGCTGGGCAATACACGGGAGAGGGAGGGGCTGGGCAATACACGAGAGAGGGGAGGGGCTGGGCAATACATGGGGAGAGGAGAGGGGAGGGGCTGGGCAATACACGAGGAGAGGGGAGGGGCTGGGCAATACACAGGGATAGTGGCTGGGCAGTACACGGGGGGAGGGGCTGGGCAGTACACGGGGGGGGGGGGGGGCTGGGCAGTACACGGGGGGGGCTGGCAGTACACGGGGCTGGGCACACGGGGGGAGGGGCTGGCAGTACACGGGGGAGGGGCTGGGCAGTACACGGGGAGAGGGCTGCTGGGCAGTACACGGGGGGAGGGGAGGGGCTGGGCAACACGGGGAGAGGGAGGGGCTGGGCAGTACACGGGGAGGGGGAGGGGCTGGGCAGTACACGGGGAGAGGGGAGGGGCTGGGCAATACACGGGGAGAGGGGAGGGGCTGGGCAATACACGGGGAGAGGGGAGGGGCTGGGCAGTACACGGGGGGAGGGGCTGGGCAATACACACAGATATATTTGGGTTAGAGTTAACCCCTTATACACTCCCAGCATGTAGCGCAGCAGTTCTATCCCAGGTTGCACTGGTACCATTTGGGCCACACAGACCCAGTGGGTGTTACTATTAATCTGGTTCTGATTGCAGGGAAGTTTGGGATCATCTGTTTGGAGGACGTGATCCATGAGTTATACACAACGGGGGAACATTTCCCAGAAGTCAACAGGTTCCTGTGCCCCTTCCGCCTCTCGGTGTCGCGCCATGCAGCCGTCAATCGGAAGGGCTACCTGAGCGAGGTGGGCGACCCCGGCCACAGGGGCTCCGGCATTAACCAGCTGATCCGCCAGCTGAACTAGAGGTAGGGATTGATCCGCCGCCCAGGGGAGGTACAGGAACACAATGTGGGGAATAAAGGGTTAAAGGGCAGAATGGGGAGACTTGGTGCAAACAAATGGCAATAACTGTATATTATATAGTGACAATATCTGCTTTGCTCCAGGATTGGGTATTGTACAGGCACGCAGTGATTGGCCGGGGGGAGGGACACAGCGCAGGATTGGTCCCTTCCTCATACAGTGAGGGATTAGGGATCAGCAGGGAATGGATTGGGGCTCAGGGGCTTTCTGCTCTAATTTGTCTGTCTCTCTGCAGCCCCTGCTCTCAGATTGCTGCGTTCCACTCACGGCTGTCTCTTCACCTACAGAGCGTCTCTGGCCGCCCCCTGGGGCACAGGAACATCATGTGACTGATCCCTTAGCCAATGGTGTTGGAGAGGGCAGTGGATAGGGGACACAGGGTTCCTGTACCCCAAGGGCCACACAGTTGGGCCCAACCTGCCCGCGTGACACCCGCTCCCTCTCGCTGGAAGTCCCTCAATTTATTGTTTTGCAACTTTTCATTTTTAATAAAACTATTTTCTGAAGAACTCGGTGCCGTTACAGTGTCTGGAGTTTGTCTGCTGGAATCCCTCCCTCTTATAGACCCCTCCCTCTTATATGCCCCTCCCCTTCTTATATGCCCCTCCCTCTTATACGCCCCTCCCTAATGTACCCGTCCCCTTCTTATATACCCCTCCCTAATGTACCCGTCCCCTTCTTATATACCCCTCCCTAATGTACCCGTCCTTTATATACCCCTCCCTAATGTACCCGTCCCCTTATGTACCCGTCCCTAATGTACCCGTCCCCTTCTTATATACCCCTCCCTAATGTACCCGTCCCTTATATACCCCTCCCTAATGTACCCGTCCCTTATATACCCCTCCCTAATGTACCCGTCCCCTTATATACCCCTCCCTAATGTACCCGTCCTTTATATACCCCTCCCTAATGTACCCGTCCCTTATATACCCCTTTCTAATGTTGGCTTCTTGTCTAGTGCCCCACAGCCCGTAGCAAAGAATGGTGCCCCAAGCTAAATGTTTGGCTTAAAGTATTGTTTTTATTCAAAATATCCGCATTATAAACATAACAGGGTTCCGCGCCATTGAAAGCTCTATACAAATTCATTAACAGGGTTCCGTATCATTGAAAGTTCTATACGCATTCATTAGCAGGGTTCCGTACCATTGAAAGCTCTATACGCATTCATTAGCAGGGTTCTGTACCATTGAAAGCTCTATACACATTCATTAACAGGGTTCCGTACCATTGAAAGCTCTATACACATTCATTAACAGGGTTCCGTACCATTGAAAGCTCTATACGCATTCATTAACAGGGTTCTGTATCACTGAAAGCTCTATACGCATTCATTAACAGGGTTCTGTATCACTGAAAGCTCTATACGCATTCATTAGCAGGGTTCTGTACCATTGAAAGCTCTATACACATTCATTAACAGGGTTCCGTACCATTGAAAGCTCTATACACATTCATTAACAGGGTTCTGTATCATTGAAAGCTCTATACACATTTGTTAACAGGGTTCTGTATCATTGAAAGCTCGATGCACATTCATTAATAGGGTTCTGTATCATAAAAAGCTCTATAAACATTCATTAACAGGGTTCTGCACCATTGAAAGCTCTATACACATTCATTAACAGGGTTCCGTACCATTGAAAGCTCTATACACATTCATTAACAGGGTTCCGTACCATTGAAAGCTCTATACACATTCATTAACAGGGTTCTGTATCATAAAAAGCTCTATAAACATTCATTAACAGGGTTCTGCACCATTGAAAGCTCTATACACATTCATTAACAGGGTTCCGTACCATTGAAAGCTCTATACACATTCATTAACAGGGTTCCGTACCATTGAAAGCTCGATACATTCATTAACAGGGTTCTGTATCATTGAAAGCTCTATACACATTTATTAACAGGGTTCTGTATCATTGAAAGCTCGATACACATTCATTAACAGGGTTCTGTATCATTGAAAGCTCTATACACATTTATTAACAGGGTTCTGTATCATTGAAAGCTCTATACACATTCATTAACAGGGTTCTGTATCATTGAAAGCTCGATGCACATTCATTAATAGGATTCCGTACCATTAAAAGCTCTATACACATTCATTAACAGGGTTCTGTATCATAAAAAGCTCTATAAACATTCATTAATAGGGTTCCGTACCATTGAAAGCTCTATACAAATTCAATAAAAAGAGCCACTATTCTACTTTTACAGGAAACACATGTTAAGAGGCAGAGAAGCCAAATCCTGGCACCCCCAACTGACAAGGTGTTTTTACTCCTCGGCCTCAAACAAATCTAGAGGCAGGGCAACTCTGCTCCATGAAACCTGACCGGTCATTGTACAAACAGCACTGAGGGCAGAATTCTCCTGTAACGGCAAGCCTCTAACAATAGTAGGGATTTATACCCCAATATATTCCCAATTAAATGACTTTGAGACTTCAGTACAATATTGGACTGTAAATAGATTGCTCAGTACAAAGGAACAAGGAGCCACCAGCAGAGACATCTTATCCAGTTTCTAAAAGACGATTATTTATTTGATACATGGAGATATCTGATCCCAAAACAAGAGACTACACTTTCTATTCTCCACCGCACAAATCCTACAGCAGAACAGATCTCACCTTGATATCATGAAACCTGGTTCTACTATAGAACCTCAAACCTGCTCTGATCATTCCCCTATCGTAGGGGCCATATCTACTGTAGAACCTCAAACCTGCTCCGACCATTCCCCTATCGTAGGGGCCATATCTACTGTAGAACCTCAAACCTGCTCCGACCATTCCCCTATCGTAGGGGCCATATCTACTGTAGAACCTCAAACCTGCTCCGACCATTCCCCTACCGTAGGGGCCATATCTACTGTAGAACCTCAAACCTGCTCCGACCATTCCCCTATCGTAGATATTACTGTAGAACCTCAACTGCTCCGATCAGTAGGGCCATATCTACTGTAGAACCTCAAACCTGCTCCGACCATTCCCCTACCGTAGGGGCCATATCTAGTGTAGAACCTCAAACCTGCTCCGATCATTCCCCTACCATAGGGGCCATATCTAGTGTAGAACCTCAAACCTGCTCCGACCATTCCCCTACCATAGGGGCCATATCTACTGTAGAACCTCAAACCTGCTCCGATCATTCCCCTACCGTAGGGGCCATATCTACTGTAGAACCTCAAACCTGCTCCGATCATTCCCCTACCATAGGGACCATATCTAGTGTAGAACCTCAAACCTGCTCCGACCATATCTACTGTAGACCTCAAACCTGCTCCGATCATTCCCCTACCGTAGGGCCATATCTACTATAGAACCTCAAACCTGCTCCGACATTCCCCTACCGTAGGGCCATATCTAGTGTAGAACCAAACCTGCTCCGATCATTCCCCTACCGTAGGGGCCATATCTACTGTAGAACCTCAAACCTGCTCCAATCATTCCCCTACCGTAGGGGCCATATCTACTGTAGAACCTCAAACCTGCTCCGACCATTCCCCTATCGTAGGGGCCATATCTACTGTAGAACCTCAAACCTGCTCCGATCATTCCCCTACCATAGGGACCATATCTAGTGTAGAACCTCAAACCTGCTCCGACCATTCCCCTACCGTAGGGGCCATATCTAATATAGAACCTCAAACCTGCTCCGACCATTCCCCTACCGTAGGGGCCATATCTACTGTAGAACCTCAAACCTGCTCCGATCATTCCCCTACCGTAGGGGCCATATCTAGTGTAGAACCTCAAACCTGCTCCGATCATTCCCCTACCATAGGGACCATATCTACTGTAGAACCTCAAACCTGCTCCGATCATTCCCCTACCGTAAGGGCCATATCTACTGTAGAACCTCAAACCTGCTCCGATCATTCCCCTACCGTAGGGGCCATATCTAGTGTAGAACCTCAAACCTGCTCCGATCATTCCCCTACCATAGGGACCATATCTAGTGTAGAACCTCAAACCTGCTCCGATCATTCCCCTACCGTAGGGGCCATATCTACTGTAGAACCTCAAACCTGCTCCGATCATTCCCCTACCGTAGGGGCCATATCTAGTGTAGAACCTCAAACCTGCTCCGATCATTCCCCTACCGTAGGGGCCATATCTACTGTAGAACCTCAAACCTGCTCTGATCATTCCCCTACTGTAGGGGCCATATCTAGTGTTGAACCTCAAACTTGCTCCGATCATTCCCCTACCGTAGGGGCCATATCTACTATAGAACCTCAAACCTGCTCCGATCATTCCCCTACATAGTTACATAGGGTTGAAAAAAGACCAGAGTCCATCAAGTTCAACCCATCCAAGTAAACCCAGCACACATAACCCACACCTACCAATCTATACACTCACATACATAAACTATAAATACAACCACTAGTACTAACTGTAGGTATTAGTATCACAATAGCCTTGGATATTCTGATTGTTCAAGAACTCATCCAGGCCCCTCTTATAGGCATTAACAGAGTCTGCCATTACCCCATCTCTAGGGGCATTCCACAACCCCCTCACTGCCCTCACCGTGAGGAACCCCCTACCCAACATCCCCCGGCAGGGCATTCCCCAGCCCCTCACTGCCCTCACCGTGAGGACCCTGGCAGAACCGTGAGGAACCCCCTACCCATCCCCGGCAGGGCATTCCCCAAAGGCATTCACTGCGGAACCCCCTACCCAACATCCCCGGCAGGGCATTCCCCAACCCCTCACTGCCCTCACCGTGAGGAACCCCCTACCCAACATCCCCGGCAGGCATTCCCCACCCCCTACTGCCTCACGTGAGGAACCCCTACCCAACATCCCCGGCAGGGCATTCCCCCTCAAGGAACCCCCTTCCCCCCTCACTGCCCTCACCGTGAGGAACCCCCTACCCAACATCCCCCGGCAGGGCATTCCCCAACCCCTCACTGCCTCACCGTGAGGAACCCCTACCCAACATCCCCGGCAGGGCATTCCCCAACCCCCTCACTGCCCTCACCGTGAGGAACCCCCTACCCAACATCCCCCGGCAGGGCATTCCCCAACCCCTCACTGCCCTCACCGTGAGGAACCCCCTACCCAACATCCCCCGGCAGGCATTCCCCAACCCCCTGCCCTACCAACATCCCCGCAGGGCATTCCCCAACCCCCTCACTGCCCTCACCGTGAGGAACCCCCTACCAACATCCCCGGCAGGGCATTCCCCAACCCCCTCACTGCCCTCACCGTGAGGAACCCCCTACCCAACATCCCCCGGCAGGGCATTCCCCAACCCCTCACCGTGAGGAACCCCCTACCCAACATCCCCCGGCAGGGGCATTCCCAACCCTCACTGCCCTCACCGTGAGGAACCCCTACCCAACATCCCCCGGCGGCATTCCCCAACCCCCTCACTGCCCTCACCGTGAGGAACCCCCTACCAACATCCCCCGGCAGGGCATTCCCCAACCCCCTCACCGTGAGGAACCCCCTACCCAACATCCCCCATTCCCCAACCCCCTCACTGCCCTCACCGTGAGGAACCCCTACCAACATCCCCGGCAGGGCATTCCCCAACCCCTCACTGCCCTCACCATGAAAACCCCCTACCCAACATCCCCCGGCAGGGCATTCCCCAACCCCCTCACTGCCCTCACCGTGAGGAACCCCTACCCAACATCCCCCGCAGGCATTCCCAACCCCTCACTGCCCTCACCGTGAGGCCCCCCTACCCAACATCCCCCCAGCAGGGCATTCCCCAACCCCCTCACTCCTCACCGTGAGGAACCCCCTACCCAACATCCCCCGGCAGGGCATTCCCCCCTCACTGCCTCACCATGAAAAACCCCTACCCAACATCCCCGGCAGGGCATTCCCCAACCCCCTCACTGCCCTCACCGTGAGGAACCCCCTACCCAACATCCCGGCAGGGCATTCCCCAACCCCCTGCCCTCACCGTGAGGAACCCCTACCAACATCCCCCGGCAGGGCATTCCCAACCCCCTCACTGCCCTCACCGTGAGGAACCCCTACCCAACATCCCCGGCAGGGATTCCCCAACCCCCTCACTGCCCTCACCGTGGGAACCCCCTACCCAACATCCCCCGGCAGGGCATTCCCCAACCCCGTCACTGCCCTCACCGTGAGAACCCCTACCCAACATCCCCGGCAGGGCATTCCCCAACCCCCTCACTGCCCTCACCGTAAGGAACCCCTACCCAACATCCCCCGGCAGGCATTCCCCAACCCCTCACTGCCCTCACCGTGAGGAACCCCTACCCAACATCCCCGGCAGGGCATTCCCCAACCCCCTCACTGCCCTCACCGTGAGGAACCCCTACCCAACATCCCCGGCAGGCATTCCCAACCCCTCACTGCCCCACCGTGAGGAACCCCCTACCCAACATCCCCCGGCAGGGCATTCCCCAACCCCGTCACTTCCCTCACCGTGAGGAATCCCCTACCCAACATCCCCCGGCAGGGATTCCCCAACCCCCTCACTGCCCTCACCGTGAGGAACCCCCTACCAACATCCCCGGCAGGGCATTCCCCAACCCCCTCACTGCCCTCACCGTGAGGAACCCCCTACCCAACATCCCCCGGCAGGGCATTCCCCAACCTCACTGCCCTCACCATGAGGAACCCCCTACCCAACATCCCCCGGCAGGGCATTCCCCAACCCCCTCACTGCCCTCACCGTGAGGAACCCCCTACCCAACATCCCCGGCAGGGCATTCCCAACCCCCCTCACTGCCCTCACCGTGAGGAACCCCTACCAACATCCCCGGCAGGGCATTCCCCAACCCCCTCACTGCCCTCACCATGAAAAACCCCCTACGCTGCTTCAAATGGAAGCTCCGTTCCTCTAATCTAAAGGGGGGGGGGGCCTCTGGTGCATTGATTGTTTTTATGGTAAAAAAGAACCCCCACATCTGTTACTGTTACTGCCCCATACTCACTGTTACTGGCCCCATACTCACTGTTACTGCCCCCCATACTCACTGTTACTGCCCCCATACTCACTGTTACTGCCCCCATACTCACTGTTACTGCCCCCATACTACTCACTGTTACTGCCCCCCCATACTCACTGTTACTGCCCCCCCATACTCACAGTTAATGCCCCCCATACTCACTGTTACTGCCCCCATACTCACTGTTACTGCCCCCATACTCACAGTTAATGCCCCCATACTCACTGTTACTGCCCCCATACTCACTGTTACTGCCCCCCATACTCACTGTCACTGCCCCCATACTCACTGTTACTGCCCCCTACTCACTGTCACTGCCCCCATACTCACTGTCACTGCCCCCATACTCACTGCACTGCCCCATACTCACTGTTACTGCCCCTGCCCCCCATACTCATGTTACTGCCCCCATACTCACTGTACTCACTGCCCCCATACTCACTGTCACTGCCCCCCATACTCACTGTTACTGCCCCCATACTCACTCTTACTGCCCCCCATATTCACTGTCACTGCCCCCCCATACTCACTGTTACTGCCCCCTACTCACTGTCACTGCCCCCATACTCACTGTCACTGCCCCATACTCACTGTCACTGCCCCCCATACTCACTGTTACTGCCCCCCACTACTGCCCCCCATACTCACTGTTACTGCCCCCCATACTCACTGTCACTGCTGCCCAAACTCACTGTCACTGTCCCCCCATACTCACTCACTGCCCCCATACTCACTGTTACTGCCCCCCATACTCACTGTTACTGCCCCCATACTCACTGTTACTGCCCCCATACTCACTGTCACTGCCCCCCCATACTCACTGTTACTGCCCCATACTCACTCTTACTGCCCCCATACTGTCACTGCCCCCCCATACTCACTGTCACTGCCCCCATACTCACTGCCCCACTCACTGTCACCCCCCATACTCACTGTTACTGCCCCCCATACTCACTGTTACTGCCCCCCATACTCACTGTTACTGCCCCCCATACCACTGTCACTGCTGCCCAAACTCACTGTCACTGTCCCCCCATACTCACTGTCATGCCCCCCATACTCACTGTTACTGCCCCCATACTACTGTTACTCCCCATACTCACTGTTACTGCCCCATACTCAACTGTTACTGCCCCCCCATACTCACTGTTACTGCCCCCATACTCACTGTCACTGCCCCCATACTCACTGTACTGCCCCCCCTACTCACTGTCACTGCCCCCCATACTCACTGTCACTTCTCGGCCTTTTGGCTAAGACCAAGTGTAGAGATACAGGAGGTCTTGGCCGGAGGTGCTCGGAAACATCGCCCCTTGGCCTTGTGGCATCGGCACATAGTGTCTTAAGCCACATGCTGCTTTTGGGGGGCGTTCTATTCCGGGCAACGGGGGGCGATCACCCTACACTGCAGTGTAAACTGTGAGTGTTACTATGGCGACTGAAGATGGTTCAGTTCCCGCTTTCGTTCGAGTGAAGAACTCAATCCGAGTCATCGCTGCGAATCCCGAGAATCTGGAGAGAGGATTGGCCTATGTCGTGCAGGTCATCTTGGAGGATTTCGGTCGAGTCGTGAAGAGGGAGATATTGGCGATCCAGGACTACCCTAAGAGAGGCGTATACGATGTCACCTTCGGTGGAGAGGGCGTCTACCGTAGCTTCATGGGAATCCTGCAGGTGTTTTCGAATGACCCTCGCTTGGATGGCTTTAAGATCTTGCCCCATTTCGCTGAAGAGGAAAGGTTTTTGGTGATCAAGTCGTATTCACCTTTTGTTCCTTTAAAGGAAATTGAAGCAGTACTGGGAAGGTATTGTAAAAAACTTGCTTTTGTAGGAAAGATCCTGAACGAGCTGGGGATCTGGACCTTGAAGTATAGGTTCAAGGCAGTTTTCGAGAAGGATACTTACCCACCTGCGAGATTTCGGCTTGGCACGGTGAACATCGACTGTTTCTTTAACGGGATGCCTGTATTCTGCAAGAGATGTCGTCAATATGGACATGCGATGGAAGGCTGCACTCTATGTCAGAACTGTGGTAAGGATGGACATGATGGTAAGTCCTGTCCCATAGCAAAAAAGTGTAATTTTTGTCTGCAGGGAGGACACTTATATGGAGGATGTCCTCAAAGGAAAGTCGAGAAAGCTGCTGGAGACCCTGTTATGCCGTCTACCTCGGTGGATCTTGTTTCCCCACTGTCTGATGGTGAGGTGTCCATAGAGAAAGATTCAAAAGGACAGCTGGTTGTAAAAAGGATAAAAACAGTGAAAGGGAAGAAAAAACCCGAAGTAAGTCCTGTTTTTGTTGAGTCCAGTGAAACTGTTGTGGTTGAATCTCGTTCTAGGGGAGAAAAACTCTATAAATTCTACAAAGGGAAAAATACTGCAGAAATTAAAGATGCTGTGGAAGGATGGTCAGATTCGGATGAATACGAGGCTATGGATAAGATTATTAGTGGTACTCAGGAAAATAAAGATATCCGAAAAGCAGTACTGAGTTATATCAGAGGTTTAATGTAAACTTTTTAATTAAAAAACAAAAATATATATAATAAAAATAAAAAATATTGGTTTCCTATGATTTTGTAAAAGTGATTGGTGGTTTATTCACTATGAAACTTTTATTACTGATTGAAACCTTATTTTAATGCAGAGGCAGCAGAAAGTAGAGGGCGCCACGGATTGCTAGCCGCCAAGGCTAGCTAAACTGGCTGGCCCTCTGCGGCCCTCTGCGGCCCTCCGCTCTCCCTATGCTAATGCAGAGGCAGCAGAAAGTAGAGGGCGCCGCGGATTGCTAGCCGCTAAGGCTAGCTAAACTGACCGGCCCTCTGCGGCCCTCCGCTCTCCCTATGCTAATGCAGAGGCAGCAGAAAGTAGAGGGCGCCGCGGATTGCTAGCCGCCAAGGCTAGCTAAGCTGGCCGGCCCTCTGCTCTCCCTATGCTAATACAGAGGCAGCAGAAAGTAGAGGGCGCCGCGGATTGCTAAGGCTAGCTAAGCTGGCCGGCCCTCTGCTCTCCCTATGCTAATGCAGAGGCAGCAGAAAGTAGAGGGCGCCGCGGATTGCTAGCCGCTAAGGCTAGCTAAACTGGCCGGCCCTCTGCGGCCCTCCGCTCTCCCTATGCTAATGCAGAGATTGCTTCTCGGCCTTTTGGCTCAGACCAAGTGTAGGACTGAGTCAGAGGTGCCCAGGAACATTGCCCCTTGGCCTTGTAGCATCGGCTATCAGCCTTAAGCTACATGCTGCTTTTGGGGGGCCTTCTACCCTGGGCAACGGGAAGTGATCACCCTTCACTGCAGTGATAACCCTGATCTGGGGGGGAAACTGCGAGTGTTTCTTGAGATGGCAGCGAAAGATGACGTCGTTCCTGTTTTCGTCAGAG
>NW_022279366.1:0-31817 GCF_000004195.4 Xenopus tropicalis
CGTCCCGCGGGATTACGGTTCCCTGTGGGTCAGTCCCCGGATACGGTTCTGTGGGTCAGTCGCCGGATACGGTTCCCTGTGGGTCAGTCGCCGATACGGTTTCCTGTGGTAGTCCCGGATACGGTTCCCTGTGGGTCAAGTCCCCGGCTACGGTTCCCTGTGGGTCAGTCCCCGGATACGGGTTCCCTGTGGGTCAGTCCGGCGATACGGTTCCCTGTGGGTCAGTCCCGGATACGGTTTCCACTGTGGGTCCAGTCTCCGCGGATACGGTTCCCTTGTGGGTCAGTCCCGGATACGGTTTTCCTGTGGGGTCACAGTCCCCGATTACGGTTCCCTGTTTGGGTCAGTCGCCGGATACGTTCCCTGTGGGTCAGTCCCCGGATACGGTTCGCCTGTGGGGTCAGTCCCGGATTACGGTTCGCCTGTGGTCAGTTCCCGGATACGGGTTCCCTGTGGGTCAAGTTCCCCGGATACGGTTCCCTTGGGTCAAGTCCCCGGATACGGTTCCCCGTGTGGTCAGTCCCTCGATACGGTTCCCTGTGGTCAGTCGCCGATACGGTTCTGTGGGTCGTCCCGCGAATACGGTTCCTGTGGGTCAGTCCCGGATACGGTTCCCTGTGGGTCAGTCCCCGAATTTACGGTTCCCTGGGGTTCAGTTCCCCGGATACGGTTTCGCCTGTGGGTGCAGTCCCGGATACGGTTCCCTGTGGGTCAGTCCCGATACGGTTCCTGTGGGTCAGTCCCGCGGATACGGTTCCTGTGGGTCAGTCCCGGTACGTTCCGCTGTGGGGTAGTCCGCCGGATACGGTTCCCCCGTGGGTCAGTCCCCGGATACGGTTTGCCCAGTAGGAGTCGTACGGATACGGTTTCCCGTGGGTCAGTCCCCCGGATACTGGTTCCCGCGTGGTGCAGTCCCGGATACGGTTCCCGGGGTCAGTCGCCCGGATACGGTTTTCCCGCGTGGGTCAGTCCCAGGATAGGATTAGTAGAGAGTCAGTCCCGGATTACGGTTTCCCGTGGGTCAGTCCCGTAAAGAAAAATTTTTTTGATACGGTTTCCCGGGGTCAGTCCTCGATACGGTTTCCCCGTGGCGTCAGTCCCGGATACGGTTCCCGTGGGTCAGTCCCGGATAACGGTTCCCTCGTGGGTTCAGTCCCCGGATACGGTTCCCCGTGGGTCAGTCCCCGGATACGGTTCCCCGTGGGTCAGTCCCCGGATACGGTTCCCCGTGGGTCAGTCCCCGGATACGGTTCCCCGTGGGTCAGTCCCCGGATACGGTTCCCCGTGGGTCAGTCCCCGGATACGGTTCCCCGTGGGTCAGTCCCGTGGTCGGTACGGTTCCCCGTGGGTTGCAGTCCCGGAACGGTTCCCCGTGGTCCCAGTCCCGTCGGATACGTACCCCGTGGGTAGTCCCGGATACAGTACCCCGTGGGTCAGTCCGTAGATTCGGTTCCCCGTGGGTCAGTCCCCGGATACGGTTCCCCGTGGGTCAGTCCCCGGATACGGTACCCCGTGGGTCAGTCCGTAGATACGGTTCCCCGTGGGTCAGTCCCCGGATACGGTTCCCCGTGGGTCAGTCCCCGGATACGGTTCCCCGTGGGTCAGTCCCCGGATACAGTTCCCCGTGGGTCAGTCCGTAGATACGGTTCCCGTGTTGTCAGTCCGCCGGATAACGGTTCCCTGTGGGTCAGTCCCCCTGGATACGGTTCCCTGTGGGGTCAGTGCGCCCGGATACGGTACTGCCGTGGGTGCAGTCCCGGATAGCGGTTCCCGTGGGGTCAGTCCGTAGATTACGGTTTCCCTTCCCGTGGGTCGTCCCCCGATACGGTACCCTCCGTGGGTCATCCGTAGATACGGTTCCCCGTGCGTCAGTCCCCGGATACGGTTCCCCGTGGGTCAGTCCCTGGATACGGTTCCCTGTGGGTCAGTCCCCGGATACGGTTCTCCGTGGGTCAGTCCGGATACGGTACCCCGTGGGTCAGTCGGTAGATACGGTTCCCCTTTGTTTTGTTGGTTACTACTTTTGTTTGTCCACCATGTGTGTCAGTCCCCGGATACGGTTCCCCGTGGGTCAGTCCCCGGATACGGTTCCCCGTGGGTCAGTCCCCGGATACGGTTCCCCGTGGGTCAGTCCCCGGATACGGTACCCCGTGGGTCAGTCCGTAGATACGGTTCCCTGTGGGTCAGTCCCCGGATACGGTTCCCTGTGGGTCAGTCCCCGGATACGGTAACCCCACACACAGCCGTGGGTCAGTCCGTAGATTAGCGGTCGCCCGTGGTCAGTCCCCGATACGGTTCCCCCGTGGGTCAGTCCCGGATACGGTACCAGTAGGGTTGTACCACCCGTAGATACGGTTCCCTGTGGGTCAGTCCCAGGATACAGGTTCCGTGGTCAGTACGTCGGATACGGTACCAATCGTGGGTCAGTCCGTAGATACGGTTCCCGTGGGTCAGTCCCCCGGATCGGTGTTCCGCCGTGGGTCATGTCCCCGGATACGGTTCCCCGTGGGTCAGTCCGCCGGATACGGTTCCTCGTGGCGTCCGTAGCATACGTTCCCCGTGGGTGTCCCCGGATCGGTTTTCCCCGTGGGTCAGTCCCCGGATACACGTACCCACGTGGGTCAGTCCGGCTAAGCAACTCGGTTTCCCTAGTGTGTCAGACTTCCCCGGATACGGTTTCCCTGTGGGTCCCAGTCCCCTGGATAACCACACACACACACCACGTTCGCCTGTGGGTCAGTCCCGGATACGGTACCCGTGGGTCAGTCCGCCGGATACGGTTTCCACCCGTGGGTCAGTCCGTAAGATTACGGTTCCCGTGGGTCAGTCCCCGGACTTACGGTACACGTGGGTCAGTCGTAGATAGCGGTTTCCCTGTGTGTCAGCCTCGGATACGGTTCCTGTGGGTCAGTCCAATAGAGATACGGTTCCCTGTGGTCAGTCCCGAGATACGGTACCCCGTGGGTCAGTCCCAGTAGGTCACCGTGGGTCAGTCCGTAGATACGGTTTCCGTGGGTCAGTCCGGATACGGGTACACCACCACACACACGTGGGAGATATCCGTAGATAGTTATGATAGCTACGGTCAAGTCCCCGGATCGGTTCCCGCGTGGGTCAGTCCCTGGATACGGTTTCATAGTAGGATAGATAGATAG
Organism: Xenopus tropicalis; assembly: GCF_000004195.4. Taxonomy (NCBI): domain Eukaryota; kingdom Metazoa; phylum Chordata; class Amphibia; order Anura; family Pipidae; genus Xenopus; species Xenopus tropicalis. Next base: position 3,156 of record NW_022279366.1, read on the forward strand.
GTTCCCCGTGGGTCATCCACGGAATCGGTTTCCCGTGGGTCAGTTCCCCGGATACGGTTCCCGTGGGTCAGTCCGTAGATACGGTTCCCCGTGGGTCAGTCCCGGGATACGGTACCTCCCCGTGTCAGTCCGTAGATAACGGTTCCTGTGGTGTCAGTCCCCAGATACGGTTCCCTGTGGGTCAGTCCCCTGGAACGGTTCCCTGTGGGTCAGTCCCCGGATACGGTTCCCCGTGGGTCAGTCCCCGGATACGGTTCCCCGTGGGTCAGTCCCCGGATACGGTTCCCCGTGGGTCAGTCCCCGGATACGGTTCCCCGTGGGTCAGTCCCCGGAATACGGTTTTTCCCCGTGGGTTCAGTCCCGATACGGTTTCCCGTGGGTCAAGTCCGCCTGGATACGGTTCCCTGTGGGTCAGTCCCCGGATACGGTATCGGGGTCAGTCCCCGGATACGGTTCCCGTGGTCAGTCCGTAGATACGGTTCCCCGTGGGTCAGTCCGCCGGATACGGTACCCGTTGGGTCAGTCGTAGTACGGTTCTTGTGTCAGTCCCCGGATACCGGTCCTTGTGGGTCAGTCCGCCCCTGGATACGGTTCCCTGTGGGTCAGTCCCCGGATACGGTTCCCCGTGGGTCAGTCCCCGGATACGGTTCCCCGTGGGTCAGTCCCCGGATACGGTTCCCCGTGGGTCAGTCCGTAGATACGGGTTCCCGTGGGTGCAGTCCGGATACGGTAACCGTGGGTCAGTTCCGTAGATACGGGTTTTCCCTGTGTGTCAGTCCCGGATACGGTTTTCCCTGTGGGTCAGTCCTGGATCGGTTCCCCGGTGGGTCAGTCCCGCGGATCGGTTCCCGTGGGTCAGTCCCCGGATACGGTTTCCCGTGGGTCAGTCCCGGATACGGTTCCCGTGGTCGTCCCCGGATAACGGTTCCCCGTGGGTCAGTCCCCGGATACGGTTCCCGTGGGTCAGTCCCGGATACGGTTTTCCCCGTGGGTCTGTCCCGCGGTATAGCGGTTCCCGTGGTCAGTTCCCCGGATACGGTTCCCCGTGGGTAGTCCCCCGGATAGCGTTGGTTTCCCCGCTGGGTCAGTCCCCGGATACGGTTCCCCGTGGGTCAGTCCCCGGATACGGTTCCCCGTGGGTCAGTCCCCGGATACGGTTCCCCGTGGGTCAGTCCCCGGATACGGTACCCCGTGGGTCAGTCCCCGGATACGGTACCCCGTGGGTCAGTCCGTAGATACGCTCTGACGTGTGTCTGTGCCCCAGGCTGCAGGGTGCGGTGTCTGTCGTCGCAGTCGGAGCTGCAGGAGGTGTGTCGGGAGGAGCAGTTGTGCTGCGCTGATCTGGGTGTCACTCGCAAGAACCTCAGTGACTTCGAAGTGGAGTATCTGTGCGACTACAAGAAAGTGCAGGTACGGTTCTGATGCTGGGGAGGTGGGGGTGCGCCCCCATATGGTGACTGTGGGTGGTGCCTGAGAGGATGAAGGTGGGGGGGGTTTATGGACAAGGCGGGGCCACAGATTCACGGGCGCATGTTCTTCCCTGTTGCGCAGGATCAGGAGCTGTACCTGGTGAAGTGGAAATATTACCCCCATTCGGAGAGCACGTGGGAGCCCCGACATCACCTGAAGTGCAGCAGTGTCCTCAAGCGCTTCCACCTGGACCTGGAGCAGGAGCTGCTGCGCAGAGCAAAGGCTTCTGGGGGAAGGAAGAGGGCGGCGGCACGGTGGCCCCGCAGGTTGGACCAGAGCCTCTCCCATTACTTAGTGCTAAAGGCCAAGCAGCGCCAGCGCCTGCGCCAGTGGGAGGAGCAACTCAACGCCAAGCGCTCCCATCGGGGCCTCATCCTGGTGGAGAATGAAGTGGACCTGGAGGGGCCGCCCCGGGACTTTGTGTACATCAATGAGTACAGGGTGGGCGAGGGGGTGGCCGCGGGGCAAATATCAGCCGGGTGCAAGTGCCGGGACTGTTCAGCGGATGAGGGGGGCTGCTGCCCGGGGGCCTTCCTGCACAAAAGGGCCTACAATGACGAGGGGCAGGTGAAGGTGAAGCCCGGCTTCCCGATCTATGAATGTAACTCCCGCTGTCGCTGTGGGCCCTCCTGCCCCAACCGCGTGGTACAGAAGGGAATCCAGTACAAATTCTGTATATTCAGGACCCCCAATGGCAGAGGGTGGGGCGTGCGTACGCTGGAGAAGATCCGCAAGAACAGCTTCGTCATGGAGTATGTGGGGGAGGTGAGTTGCCCCCCAGTGGGGCCCCATCAGTAACAAGGAACTGCCCCTGTCTGCAGGGGCCCATTAGGGTGGGTTACGCACTGGTCTCCTAACCCCCAGGCTGCTGCCTTATTGGGGTCTTGGGGTACTCCCTGCACCCCTACCCTGGGTTATCCGTATCATGTCCCACCATATATGGGCATTTATATGGGAAGGTGGGGGTGCAAGTCTGTTGGGCCAGACAACTGGATCAGTTCAATTGGCCCATGGGTGGTCACATGTGGGAGTCCTGAGCCGTCAGCCCTGTGGCACGGGTATGGGTGGGTAAATATGGGTATGGGTGGGTTTATATGTGTAGGTATGGGTGGGTATATATGGATACGTCTGTATGGGTGGGTATGATTGGATACATATGGGTGGGTATATATGGGTATGATTGGGTATATATGGATACGTCTGTATGGGTGGGTATATATGGGTATGATTGGGTATATATGGATACGTCTGTATGGGCGGGTATATATGGATACATATCGGTGGGTATATATGGGTATGATTGGGTATATATGGATACGTCTGTATGGGTGGGTATGATTGGGTATATATGGATACATATCGGTGGGTATATATGGGTATGATTGGGTATATATGGATACGTCTGTATGGGTGGGTATGATTGGGTATATATGGATACATATCGGTGGGTATATATGGGTATGATTGGGTATATATGGATACGTCTGTATGGGTGGGTATGATTGGGTATATATGGATACATATGGGTGGGTATATATGGATACATATGGGTGGGTATATATGGATACATATGGGTGGGTATATATGGGCACGTAGGTATGGGTGGGTATATATGGGCACGTGTGGGTATGTCAGTGCCTTTCAGACCCAGTGGGCACAGTGGTGCCCAGGTGACATAAAGGGACAAGTAGCCACGTAACCTGCTCTGTGCGTCTCTATTCAGATAATAACCTCTGAAGAGGCAGAACGCAGGGGCCACATCTATGACCGGCAGGGGGCCACCTACCTGTTTGACCTGGATTATGTGGAGGATGTTTATACAGTGGATGCCGCTCATTATGGGAATATTTCCCACTTTGTCAACCACAGTGTGAGTACCAACCCCCCCATTCCATTCTCTGCCAACCCCCCCATTCCATTCTCTGCCAACCCCCCCATTCCATTCTCTGCCAACCCCCCCATTCCATTCTCTGCCAGTCCGTGACCCAGTCTGTATATTGCTGTGAGTGCCAGTCCCTGTGCCCCAGTCTGTATATTGCTGTGTGAGTGCCAGTCCCTGTGCCCCGGCTGTAGGTTGCTGTGTGAGTGCCACTGCCTGTGCCCCAGTCTGTATATTGCTGTGTGAGTGCCACTGCCTGTGCCCCAGTCTGTATATTGCTGTGTGAGTGCCACTGCCTGTGCCCCAGGCTGTATATTGCTGTGTGAGTGCCAGTCCCTGTGCCCCAGGCTGTATATTGCTGTGTGAGTGCCACTGCCTGTGCCCCAGGCTGTATATTGCTGTGTGGAGTGCCTGCCTGTGCCCCGGCTGTATATTGCTGTGTGAGTGCCACTGCCTGTGCCCCAGGCTGTATATTGCTGTGTGAGTGCCACTGCCTGTGCCCCGGTGTATATTGCTGTGTGAGTGCCACTGCCTGTGCCCCAGGCTGTATATTGCTGTGTGAGTGCCAGTCCCTGTGCCCCAGGCTGTATATTGCTGTGTGAGTGCCAGTCCCTGTGCCCCGGCTGTAGGTTGCTGTGAGTGCCACTGCCTGTGCCCCAGTCTGTATATTGCTGTGTGAGTGCCAGTCCCCTGTGCCCAGGCTGTATATTGCTGTGTGAAGTGGCAGTCCTGCTGCCCCAGGCTGTATATTGCTGTGCTGAGTGCCAGTCTGTCCCCAGGCTGTATATTGCTGTGTGAGTGCCACTGCCTGTGCCCCGGGCTGTATATTGCTGTGTGAGTGCCAGTCCCTGTGCCCCAGGCTGTATATTGCTGTGTGAGTGCCAGTCCCTGTGCCCCAGGCTGTATATTGCTGTGTGAGTGCCACTGCCTGTGCCCCGGGCTGTATATTGCTGTGTGAGTGCCAGTCCTGTGCCCCAGGCTGTAATCTTGCGTGTGCAGTGGCCCGTCCCTGTGCCCCCGGCCTGGTAGGTTGTGTTGAGTGGCAACTGCCTGTGCCCCAGTCTGTATATTGCTGTGTGAGTGCCAGTCCCTGTGCCCCGTGCTGTAGGTTGCTGTCAGTGCCAGTCCCTGTGCCCCCGGGCAGAGCCGTGACCCTGTGTTTCTCCCCACAGTGTGAGCCCAACCTGCAGGTGTACAACGTGTTTATCGAGAACCGGGATGAGCACTTACCCCGCATCGCTCTCTTTGCCACCCGAACAATCCGCACGGGGGAGGAGCTGACGTTTGACTACAATATGCAGGGTGAGTAACTGGCACAGGGGCCCCGCATTGTATATACCCCAAAGCAATGTTATGGGGGATCCCTGTGCCCTACCCCCTCCCGCCCCAACTGCTCAGTCTGGCGCTCTCACCCCCTCCCCGCCCCAACTGCTCAGTCTGGCGCTCTCACCCTCCCCCGCCCCAACTGCTCAGTCTGGCGCTCTCACCCCCTCCCGCCGCAACTGCTACTGCTCAGTCTGGTCGCTCTCACCGCCTCCGCGTCCCAACTGGCTACGCTCTGTCTGGCGCTCTCACCCCTCCCCCAGCCCAACTGCTCATCTGGCGCTCTCACCCCTCCGCCCCAACTGCTACTGCTCAGTCTGGCGCCTCAACCCCTCCCGCCCCAACTGCTACTGCCTCAGTGCTGGTGCTCTCATCCCCCTCTCCGCCCCAACTGCTCAGTCGTGGCGCTCATCACCCCTCACCGCCCGCAAACTGCTATGCTCAGCTTCGGCGCCTCACCCCTCCCCGCCCCAACTGCTACTGCTCGTCTGGCGCTGCTCACCCCTCTCCGCCCAACTGCTACTGCTCAGTCTGGCGCTCTAAACCCCCCTCCGTCCAACTGCTACTGCTCAGTCTGGTGCTTCAACCCCCTCGCCGTCCCAACTGCTACTGCTCTGTCTGCGCTCTCACCCCCTCCCGCCCAACTGGCTATGCTCTGTCTGGCGCTCTCACCCCTCCCGCCCCAACTGCTCAGATCTGGCGCTCTCACGCCCCTCCCGCCCCAACTCTACTGCTCAGGTCCTGGCGCTCTCAACCCCTCTTCCGCCCCACTGCTACTGCTCAGTCTGGCGCTGATCACCCCCTCGACGCCACCACTGCTACTGCTCAGTCTGGTGCCCTCACCCCCCCGTCCAACTTGCTACTGCTCTGTCTGGCGCTCTCACCTCCCGCCCCAACTGCTCTGGCTCTGTCTGGCGGCTCTCACCCTCCCGCCCCAACTGCTCAGTCCTGGCGCTCTCACCTCCCGCCCCAACTGCTACTGCTCAGTCTGGCGGGCTCTCACTCCCTCCCGCCCCAACTGCTCATGTCTGGCGCTCTCACCCCTCACGCCGCCAACTGCTACTGCTCAAGTTTCTGGCGGCTCTCAGCCCCCTCCCGCCCCAACTGCTACTGCTCAGTTGGCGCTCTCACCCCTCCCGTCCAACTGCTACTGCTCAGTTCCTGGTGCTTCACCCGCCTCCGTCCCAACTGCTACTGCTCTTCTGGCGGTCTCCCTCCGCCCCAATCGCTACTGCTCTTCTGGCGCTCTCACCCCTCAACCCGCCCCATTGCTCAGTCTGGCGCTCTCACGCCCTCCCGCCCAACTGCTACTGCTCAGTACCTGGCGCTCTCACCCCTCCGCCCCAACTGCTACTGCTCAGTGTCCTGGCGCTCTCACCCCTCCCCGCCCAACTGCTACTGCTCAGTCTGGTGCTCTCACCCCCTCCGTCCAAACTGCTACTGCTCTGTCTGGCGCTCTCACCCCCTCCCGCCCCCAACTGCTTAACTGCTCTGTCTGGCCGCTCTCACCCCTCCGCCGCCAACTGCTCAGTCTGGCGCTCTCACCCCTCCGCCCCAACTGCTACTGCTCAGTCTGGCGCTCTCCACCCCTCCCGCCCAAAACTGCTACTGCTCAGTCTGGCGCTCACTCACCCCCTCCCTCCGCCCCAACTGCTACTGCTCAGTCTGGTGGCTCTCACCCCTCCCGTCCCAACCTGCTACTGCTCTGTTCTGGCGCTCTCAACCCTCCCGCCCCAACTGCTACTGCTCAGTCTGGTGCTCTCACCCCCTCCGCCCAACTGCTCAGTCCTGGCGCTCGCACCCCCCTCCGCCCACCTGCTACTGCTCAGTCTGGCGCTCTCACCCCCTCCCGCCCCAACTGCTACTGCTCAGTCTGGTGCTCTCACCCCCTCCCGTCCCAACTGCTACTGCTCTGTCTGGCGCTCTCACCCTCCCCCCTACTGCTACTGCTCAGTCTGGTGCTCTCACCCGCCTCACCGCCCCACTGCTCAGTCTGGCGCTCTCAACCCTCCCACCGCAACTGCTCAGTCTGGCGCTCTCACCCTCCGTCCCAACTGCTACTGCTCAGTCTGGCGCTCTCACCCCCTCCCCAACTGCTACTGCTCAGTCTGGTGCTCTCACCCCTCCCCCAACTGCTCGTCTGGCGCTCTACCCCTCTCCGCCCCCAACTGCTACTAGCTCTGTCTGGCGCTCTCACCCCTCCCCGCCCCACCCTGCTACTGCTCTGTCTGGCGCTCCTCTCCACCCCTCCCGCCCCAACTGCTACTGCTTCTGGCGCTCTCCGCCCCTCCCGTCCCAAACTGCTCAGTCTGGCGCTCTCACCCCCTCCCGCCCCAACTGCTTCAGTCTGGCGCTCTCACCCTCCCGCCCCAACTGCTACTGCTCTGTCTGGCGCTCTCACCCCTCCCGATCCCCAACCTGCTACTGCTCTGTCTGGCACTCTCACCCCCTCCTGTCCCAACTGCTACTGCTCTGTCTGGCGCTCTCACCCCCTCCCGCCCCAACTGCTCAGTCTGGCGCTCTCACCCCCTCCCGCCCCAACTGCTACTGCTCTGTCTGGCGCTCTCACCCCCTCCCGCCCCAACTGCTTCTGCTGTCTGGCGCTCTACCCCTCCCGCCCCAAACTGCTACTGCTCTGTCTGGCGCTCTCACCCCCTCCCGCCCAACTGCTACTGCTCTGTCTGGCGCTCTCGCCCCCTCCTGTCCCAACTGCTCAGGCGGCGCTCTCACCCCCTCCCGCCCCAACTGCTCAGTCTGGCTCTCCAACTGCTACTGCTCTGTCTGGCGCTCTCACCCCTCCCGCCCCAACTGCTACTGCTCTGTCTGGCGCTCTCACCCCCTCCTGTCCCAACTGCTACTGCTCTGTCTGGCGCTCTCACCCCCTCCGCCCAACTGCTCAGTCTGGCGCTCTGCACTGCCCCTCCCGCCCCAACTGCTACTGCTCTGTCTGGCGCTCTCACCCCCTCTGCTAACTGCTCTGTTCTGGCGCTCTCAAACTGCTACTGCTCTGTCTGGCGCTCTCGCCCCCCGTCCCAACTGCTACTGCTCTGTCTGGCGCTCTCGCCCCTCCCGCCCCAACGCTACTGCTCTGTCTGGCGCTCTAACCACCTTCTCCCCCCCCCCCCACCTGCTCTGTCTGGCGCTCTAACCACCTTCTCCCCCCCCCCTCCCCCCCCAACTGCTCTGTCTGGCGTTCTAACCCCTTCCGCCCAAACTGCTCTGTCTGGCACTTTAACCCCTCCCCCCCACTGCTGTCTGGTGCTCTAACCCCACCCCAACTGCTTTTGTCTGGTCTCTAACCCCTCCCCCCCCCCCCACCGGTCCTCTGTCTGATGCTTTAAACCCCCTCCCAATTGCTCTGTCTGGTGCTCTAACCCCTTCTCCCCCCCCCACTGGTCCTCTGTCTGATGCTTTAAACCCCCTCCCAATTGCTCTGTCTGGTGCTTTAACCCCCTTCTCCCCCCCCCTGGTCCTCTGTCTGATGCTTTAACCCCCCTCCCAATTGCTCTGTCTGGCGCTCTAACCCCCTTTCTTCCTTTAGTGGACCCTGTGGATGTGGAAAGCAGCAAAATGGATTCCAACTTTGGCTTAGCCGGCCTCACCGGATCTCCCAAAAAGCGAGTGCGGGTGGAATGCAAGTGTGGTGTCAGCAGCTGCCGCCAGTACCTCTTCTGAGAGACGGGGCGGCCCAACTCTGCCCTCCAACCTGGACCTGATCGGTTCCGCACTTACCTGATCTGCTGCTCCGCCCTTCCCAGCGAGTGCAGTTCCTAAGCCCCGCCCCTAGCGAGATCCTTGCTGGCCGAGCATTAATTGCACAGTACCGACCCGATGAAATATTGGTGCTAGAGACTTTAGGTATGTTCTGCCTGGGCTGCTCCTCGTGGTACCGGCCCAGAATGTGTTTTTACTTGAACTTCCCGAATACGGTAGGTGATGCCCATTGGGCAGTCAGTGCCACAGGGAAGGCGGACTATGAAATGATGCCCGCTTCCTTCTGATTGGTGGGTTGTCTTATCCGTCACTTACGGGTTTTTATTCCATGTAATGAACTTGTGTTTTTATGTATGGAGAGGGGGGGTTGGTACCATCTGAGTTGGGCAGTGCCTTCTGTACAGTGCCCCAAGCTGTGCCCATAACTCCCATCCGATGGGCAGTGTCCCAACACTAATTCTTCCCTCTGGAACAAAGGAAACTGGTGAAGGGTTAAGATTAGTTCCTATCAAAGGGGTGGGGTTTTATTCCCAAATAACCCTGAGCCACGCCTCCCCATGGGACCCCCCCCCCCGTTCCTGCGTTAGGGCTGTGTCTGGGCGCCCCTCCTGTCGTTTTTATACGTGTCCGCTCCATGTTTTTAAATTAAAATATATGGTTTTATTTGTGCTTTTCTGATTGGCCTCTGTGTGGGGAGCGCAGGCAAATGGGGTGCAAGCATGTGTGGTACCCCAGCCTGGCACCCACTGCAGGGCTAGGTGTGCTTATACCTAATTCTGGGGGCTCTGTGAATCTGCCCAGTCTGGCGTTGCCAGCCCAAAAGCCCCTAGCAACCACCCATGCAAACTGCCCCACCACACAATGCCACCAGGTGCTGCTTGGGGGGTGGGATCTATTTATTGAATGCACAGGAGTTAAAGGTACAGTGGGAGGGGCTGTAGTGTGAGGGTGCTGGGTGCCCGCGGTTATTTCTGCTCCCGGCGCCAGATGATCACCATCCCCTTGGCGTCGCTAGAAGCCAGCAGGCTCTCGTCGCAGTTGAAGCTGACCCCCAGGACGGCGGCGCTGTGGCCCTGGAGCTTGTTCACAATGGCTTTGGTGGCGCGTTCCACGTCGAAGAAGTAGACGCACATATCCTCGCTGCCCGTCACTGGGGGTGAAGGTGGAGGAGGTGAGAGACAGACCCAGGCACTGTCCCATGTTGCATGGTTGTGCCCCTACCAACCCCTGGCTCTGGGCACCCTGACAGAAGCAGGGGCAAATCTACCCCCCCCCCCCGGGGCACTTACCTACACAGGCTCCCTGCCGGAAGGACATGAGGGGGCAGAAGATACTGCGAATGGCGTGTGACGTCTGCTGGATCTGGAAGGTTCGTTTTAGCTGCAGGGTGCCCTCATTATCCACCACCCTATGGGAGACAAGGGTGCCAGTGTGTGATGCTGATGGACTGTGGGGGGGCCGGGGTACTGGCCTGGGGGGGGGGCACTTACCTGTATAACAGTAGTTTATTGATACAAGCATTGACCAACAGCGAGGGGTCCCGGGCCTCCCGGCTGATCCAGGAACGGGCACTGATGCTGCTTATGGCGCTCCCTTCCGACACCACAATGCGCTTGGCTTTGGTCAGCTTGCCTGTAGGATTGGGGGGGGCACAGTTAGGCACGGGGGGGGGGCACTGGCCAATGCTCTGTACTGGACTGGTTTGGACTGTGACTGCAGATCTGCTGCTGCTGGGTGAGAAGCTGTGCCCCAGCCACAAAGACTGGGTAGTATAGGTGCTGCACCCAAATACTGTCTGGGACCCAGACTCCTGCTCCCCCCAGTTAATCTCCCCTCTTCCATATTCTCTTCTGCACCTACGCCCCCCCCCACCAGTGAATCTCGCCTCTGCCATAGTCTCCTCCCCCCTGTTAATCTCCCCTCTCCTATAGTCTCCGCCCCCCTGTTAATCTCCCCTCTCCTATAGTCTCCTCCCCCCTGTTAATCTCCCCTCTCCTATAGTCTCCTCCCCCCTGTTCTCCCCTCTCCCGTTATTCTCTCCTATAGTCTCCTCCCCCCTGTTAATCTCCCCTCACCCATAGTCTCCTCCCCCCCCGTTATTCTCTGCTATAGTCTCCTCCCCCGTTAATCTTCCCTCTCCCATAGTCTCCTCCCCCATTATTCTCTGCTATAGTCTCCTCCCCTGTTAATTTCCCCTCTCCCATAGTCTCCTCCCCCCTGTTATTCTCCCATAGTCTCCTCCACCCCAGTTAATCTGCCACAGTCGCCTTCCCAGCCCAAGCTCCACCCACTGCGCTCTGCACTCACCGGTCGCCATATCAAAGATAAAGGAGAAAATGCTGCCGCGGTCGTCACCGGCCCAAAGGATCCGCCCAGCGGAGTCAAACGACAGGGAAAGCACTCGCCCAGTGAGCTTACTGCTTCCTCCCTTCACCTTCTTCCCGGTAGAGATGTTCATGACATGGACGTTATGCTTCCCGTTACCAACCTGCAGGGAGGGCACCGTATGAACAGGGGGGGCATGGGGCAGCGGGCGCTCCTCTGGCACAAAGGATGCTGGGTACTCACCACTGTCAGATTGTTATTGATTGGCTGAAAGGTGCAGCACAACAACTGGGCGCTGTCTGGGTCGGGGATATGGCGAATGCAGCGCCCATCCTGCGTGTTCCAGATTCGCACGCTGCCATCCAGGGAGGTGGAGACGATGATATCATTGGACAGGGACCAGGCAAAGTCACTGACGGCTTGGGTGTGCCCGCGCAGAGTCTGCAGCACAGTCGGAGGGGTGGGCACCAGCTGGCACACTGAGATGGTACCGTCCAGGGAGCAGCAAGCCAGGAGGTGTTTGTCGTCGTTAGCAAATTGCACCTTGGGGACTGAGAACCACGGCATTGTGGGTAGTGAGTGGCAGAACAAGCGTGCCACCCCAAGATCCTGCCCGAGGGTCTCCCCAGAACTCACCTGCTTGGTCTACATGTTGGTCGAATATATGGTACATGCCCGCAAAGGCATAATTCTCACTGAGGGTGGTATCTCCGGCCATTGCCCGACTCGCCTCTGCCAGCGGGGTTGGCACCAAGCTGCCCGGAGCTCTGCATAAAGAGAAACATGTTAGATGCCCCCTCCGGTGGGTATGGGGTACCTCTCTGCTGCTTCTCACCTGTCGTCCTGTGCCACGCGGTTCATTTGTGCCTGAAGCTGGTAGGAGCCACGGCTGACGGAGCGTCGGTGCCCGCGGGAACCCTGGGATCGAGGATCTTCCTCCAAATCCTACAGAGATTAGTGTTAGGGTCAGTGCCCAATCCCACAGGCAGGTAGCATGGCACACGTGGCACAGAGCCAGTCCCATAAGGGGTGCTTAGCCCTGGCACTGCCATGCACAGCCGTCTCACCTCCAAGCGATCCAGGGTGGTGCGGGAGCTGCGGATGCTGTTGCTGTGGGCTCGGAAGCTGCTCTGCTCGGACAGGGGGCCGTAGCGCTGTGCCAGGAGCTGGCTGCGTAGCTTTAGGTACTGCCGTCGCACCGTCGGCTCATAGCCGGCCTTGGCATTCTCACGGAGGAGCTGGCTGCGCCGCCTGATGTACTGCGTGCGGAACTGCGGGTGTGCAGGTGTGCGATAAGCGTTGTACCTGAGAGAGTCATCAGGTCTATGGATGAAATGTCCTCAGCGGTCCCTACACATGCACAGCCTGTCCCCCCTACTGTCCCTCCCCCCTACTGTCCCTACGCACGCACAGCCTGTCCCCCCCTACTGTCTACGCACGCACAGCACCCTGTCCCGCACGCCCCTACAGCCTGTCCCCCTACTGTCCTACGCGCGCACAGCCTGTCCCTACTGTCCTACGCCGCACAGCCTGTCCCCCCCTACTGTCCCTACGCACGCACAGCCTGTCCCCTCTTCACTGTCCCTACGCGCGCACAGCCTGTCCCCCCTTACTGTCCCTACGCGCGCACAGCCTGTCCCCCCTTACTGTCCCTACGCGCGCACAGCCTGTCCCCCTTATGTCCTACGCGCAGCACAGCCTGTCCCCCCTACTGTCCCCTACGCGCGCACCAACCTGTCCCCCTACTGTCCCTACGCGCGCACAGCCTGTCCCCCCTACTGTCCTACCGGCGCGCAAGCCTGTCCCCCCTACTGTCCTACGCCGCGCACAGCCTGTCCCCCCCTACTGTCCCTACGCGCGCACAGCCTGTCCCCCCCTACGTCCCCACGCGCGCACAGCCTGTCCCCTACTGCGCGCGCACAGCTGTCCCCCTACTGTCCCTACGCGCGCCACAGCCTGTCCCCCCCTACTGTCCCTACGCGCGCACAGCCTGTCCCCCCCCTACTGTCCCTACGCACGCAACAAGCCTGTCCCCCTTAACTGTCCCTAACCGCGCGCACAGCCTGTCCCCCCCTACTGTCCCTACGCGCGCCAGCCCTGTCCCCGCCTTACTGTCCCTACGCGCGCACAGCCTGTCCCCCCTTACTGTCCCTACGCGAGCGCACAGCCTGTGCCGCCTACCTGTCCCTACGCGCACAAGCCTGTCCCCTTCTGTACCTACGCGCGCACAGCCTGTCCCCCCCTACTGTCCTACGCGCGCACGCCTGTCCCCCCTACTGTCCCTAACGCGCGCACAGCCTTGTCCCCCTCTGTCACTACGCGCGCACAAAGCTGTCCCCCCCCTACTGTCCCTAACGCGCTGACACAGCCTGTCCCCCTCTGTCCCTACGGCGCAACAAATGTGCCCTGTCCCACCACTGTCCCTACGCGCGCACAGCCTGTCCCCACCCTACTGTCCCACGCGCGCACAGCTGTCCCCCTACTGTCTAACGCGCGCACACACAGCCTGCCCCCTTACTGTCCGTACCGCGCGCACAGCCTGTCCCCCACCCTACTGCTCGCTACGCGCCGCACTAACCTGTCCCGCCCCTACTGTCCCTACGCGCGCACAAGCCCGTTCCCCCCTACTGTCCCCTACGCCGCACAGCCTGTCCCCTCCCCTACTGTCCTAAGCGCGCACAGCCTGTCCCCCACCCTACTGTCCCTACGCGCGCAAGCCTGTCCCCCCTACTGTCCCTAACGCGCGGCACAAGCCTGTCCCCCCTTACTCGTCTACGCGCGCACAGCCTTGTTCCCCCCCTACTGTCCCTACGCGCGCACGAGCCTGTCCCCCCCTAACTGTCCCTACGCAGCGCACAGCTGTCCCCCCCTTACTGTCCCCTACGCACGCACAGCCTTGTCCCCCCCCTACTGTCCCTACGCAGCACGAGCCCTGTCCCCCTTAACACAACCTGTCACCCACCAGTTCCTAACACCAACACAAGCCTGCCCCCCCCATTTAGTAAACACAACACAATATGACCTGTCACCCCCCAGTCCCTACACACCACAACCTGCCCCCCTTTACCACACACCACAATATGACCTCTCCCCCCTCCCCACAACCTGGTCACCCCCAGTCCTACACACACACACAACCTGCCCCCCCCCTTTACACACACAATATGAAACTATCGCCCCCCTCCCACAACTGTCACCCCCCAGTCCTACACACACACAACCTGCCCCCCCCCCTTACACACACAATATGACCTCTCCCCCCACAACCTGTCCACCCCCAGTCCCTACATACAGAGCACCAACCTGCCCCCCTTACACACACACAATATGAACCTTCACCCCAGTCCTACACACACACACAACTGCCCCCCCCCTTACAACACACAATATGACCTCTCCACCCCCCTCCACAACCTGTCCACCACGCCCATCCCTACACACACACAACCTGCCCCCCCCCTTACACACACACATATGACCTCCCCCCCCAGTCCCTAACACACACACAACCTGCCCCCGCCTTACACACACAATACTGACCTGCCCCCCCGCAAACCTGTCACCACAGTCCTACACACACCAAACCTGCCCCCCCCCCCTTACACACAACACAATATGACCTCCCCCCCCTCCCCCACATACCTGCCCCCGTTCCTACACACACACAACCCGCCCCCCCCCTACACACACAATATGACCTCCCCCCCCCCACAACCTGTCCACCCCAGTCTACACACACACAAACCTGCCCCCCCCCTTACACACAAAATATGACCTCTCCCCCCCCCACAACCTGTCACCCCCCATCCTACACACACACAACCTGCCCCCCCCTTAACACACACAATTACCTCTCGCCTCCCCCCCCCCACAAAAACCTGTCACCACCCCAGTCCGCTACACACACACAACCTGCCCCCCCCTTACACAACAACAATATGACCTCTCCCCCCCACAACCTTGTTCACCCCCAGTCCTACACACACACAACTCTGCCCCTCCCCTTACACACACAATACTGACCTCTCCCCCCCGCACAACCTGTCACCCCCAGTCCTACACACACACACTCCCCCTTACACACCAATATGACCTCTCCCCCCCCCCACAACCTGTCACCAACCCCCAGTCCTACTACACACACAACCTGCCCCCCCTTACACACACAATATGACCTTTCCCCCCCCCCCCCACAACGCTGTCCCCCCCAGTCCCTACACACACACACCTGCCACCCCCCCTTACACACATAGACCTCTCCCCCCCCCCACAACCTGTCACCCCCAGTCCTACACACACACAACCTGCCCCCCCCCTTACACACATTCTTCAATATGAACCTCTCACCCCCCACACCTGTCACCCCCAGTCCCTACACACACATACGCAAACTGCCCCCCTTACAACACACAATATTGACCTGCCCCCTCCCCACAACCTGTCAACACCCCCCCCCCCACAACCTGTCACCCCCAGTCCCTACACACACACAAACCTGCCCCCCCCCTTACACCACACAATATGACGCTGCCCACCCCACAACCTGTCACCCCCAGCAGTCCCTACACACACCACAACCTGCCCCCACTTACACCAACAATATGACCTGACCCCCACCCAACAACACAAACCTGTCACCCTCCCCAGCCTACACACACATAACCTGCCCCCCCCTTACACACACAAATATGACCTCGATCCCCCCCGCCCAACTGTCACCTCCCCAACAGTCTACACACACACAACCTGCCCCCCCCTTACACACACATTATGACCTCTCCCCCCCCCCCCCACAGGAGGCCCTGCCCCCTTACACACCACAGATATGACTCTCTCCCCCCCCCCCACAACCTCGCCCCCCTTCCAAACACACAATTTGAACCTCTTCCCCCCCCCACAACCTGTTCACCCCCCAGTCCTACACACACACAAGCTGCCCCCCTTACACACACATATGACCTAAATCCCCCCCCGCACAAACCTGTCACGCCCCAGTCCTACACACACACGAGCTGCCCCCCCCTTACCACACACTTGACCTCCCCCCCCCCGCCCACAACCTGTCACCCCCAGTCCTACACACACACAACCTGCCCCCCCTTACACACACAATATGACCTGTCACCCCCAAGTCCTACACACAACACAGACTGCCCCCCCTTACACCACCAATATGACCTCGGTCCCCCCCCCCCCACTGTAACGCCCAGTCCCTACACAGCAGGGCACCAACTGCCCGCCGGCCCCCTTACAACACACAATATGGGACCTCTCCCCCCCTACAACCTGTCCACCACCCCATCCTACACACAACACAACTGCCCCCCTTACACACACAATATGACTTCTCCCCCCCCACAACCTGTCACCCCAGTCCCTCCCACACACACCTGCCCCCCCTTACACCAAATATTGCACCTCTCCCCCCCCCCCACACTGTCACCCCCCAGTCCCTACACACACAACCTGCCCCCCTTACACACACAATATGACCCTCCCCCCCCCCCACAACCTTTCACCCCCCAGTCCCTACACCACACAGCTGCTGCCCCCCTTACACACACAATATGACCTCTCCCCCCCCCACAACCTGTCACCCCAGTCCCTACACACACAGATCCAACCTGCCCCCCCTTACACACCAATATGACTCATCCCCCCCCCCCCACTGACCTGTCACCCCCAGTCCCTACACACACACAACCTGCCCCCCCTTACACACACAATGAACTCTCCCCCCCCCACCAACCTGTCACCTCCAGTCCTACAACACACACACCTGCCCCCCCCTTCACACACAATATGACTCTCCACCCCCACAACCTGTCACCCCCCAGCCCTACACCAACACAACCTGCCCCCCCCTTACACACACAATATGACCTCTCCCCCCCCCACAACCTGTCACCCCCCAGTCCCTACACACACACAACAACCCTCCCCCCCCTTACACACACAATATGATCTCCCCCCCCCCACAACCTGTCACCCCCCAGTCCCTACACACCACAACCTGCCCCCCCTTACACACACAATATGACCTTCCCCCCCCCCCCCCACAAACCTGTCACCCCCCGTCCTACACACACACAGCCTGCCCCCCCCTTACACACACAATATGACCCTCCCCCCCCCCACAACCTGTCACCCCCCAGTCCCTACACACACACAACCTGCCCCCCCCTTACACACACAATATGACCTCTCCCCCCCCCCCCCAAACCTGTCACCCCCAGTCCCTACACACACACAACTCTGCCCCCCCTTACACACACAATATGACCTCTTCCCCCCCCCCCAACCTGTCACCCCCCAGTCCCTACACACAACACAACCTGCCCCCCCCTTACAACACACAATATGACCTCTCCCCCCCCACAACCTGTCACCCCCAGTCCCTACACACACACAACCTGCCCCCCCCTTACACACACAATATGACCTCTCCCCCCCCCACAACCTGTCACCCCACCAGTCCCTACACACACACAACCTGCCCCCCCCTTACACACACAATATGACCTCTCCCCCCCCCCCACAACCTGTCCCCCCCAGTCCCTACACACACACAACCTGCCCCCCCTTACACACACAATATGACCTCTCCCCCCCCCCCCACAACCTGTCACCCCCAGTCCCTACACACACACAACCTGCCCCCCCCTTAACAACAATCTGACCTCTCCCCCCCACCAACCTGTCACCCCCCAGTCCCTACACACACACAGCCTGCCCCCCCTTACACACACAATATGACCTCTCTCCCCCCCCACAACCTGTCACCCCCCATCCCTACACACACACAACCTGCCCCCTTACACAACACAATATGACCCTCTCCCCCCCCACAACCTGTCACCCCCCAGTCCCTACACACACACAGCCTGCCCCCCCCTTACACACACAATATGACCTCTCCCCCCCCCCCACCACAACCTGTCACCCCCAGTCCTACACACACACAACCTGCCCCCCCTTACACACACAATATGACCTCTCCCCCCCCACAACCTGCCCCCCCAGTCCTACACACACCACAACTGCCCCCCCCTTACACACACAATATGACCTCTCTCCCCCCCCCACACAACACAACTGCCCCCCCTTACACCACAAATGACCTCTCACAACCTGTCACCCCCAGTCCCTACACACACACAACCTGCCCCCCTTACACACAATAGACCCTCTCCCCCCCCACAACCTGTCACCCCCAGTCCCTACACACACACAACCTGCCCCCCTTTACACACACAATATGACCTTCCCCCCCCCCCACAACCTGTCACCCCCCAGTCCCTACACACACACAACCTGCCCCCCCTTACACACACAATATGACCTCTCCCCCCCCCCACAACCTGTCACCCCCAGTCCCTACACACACACAACCTGCCCCCCCTTACACACACAATATGACCTCTCCCCCCCCCCCCTACACAACCTGTACCCCCAGTCCCTACCACACACAACCTGCCCCCCCTTACACACACAATATGACCTCTCCCCCCCCCACAACCTGTCACCCCCCAGTCCCTACAAACACACACAACCTGCCCCCCCCTTACACACACAATATGACCTCTCCCCCCCCCACAACCTGTCACCCCCCAGTCCCTACAACACACACAACCTGCCCCCCCTTACACACACAAATATGACCTCTCCCCCCCCCCAAACCTGTCACCCCCCAGTCCCTACACACACACAACCCCCCCCCCTCACACCACAATATGACTCTCCCCCCCCCCACACCTGTCACCCCCGTCCCTACACACACACAACCTGCCCCCCCCTTACACACACAATATGACTCTCGCCCCCCCCCCACAACCTGTCACCCCCCAGTCCCTACACACACACAACCTGCCCCCCCCTTACACACACAATATGACCTCTCCCCCCCCCCACAAACCTGTCACCCCCAGTCCCTACACACACACAGCCTGCCCCCCCCTTACACACACAATATGACCTCTCTCCCCCCCACAACCTGTCACCCCCCAGTCCCTACACACACACAACCTGCCCCCCCTTACACACACAATATGACCTCTCCCCCCCCACAACCTGTCACCCCCCAGTCCCTACACACACACAGCCTGCCCCCCCCTTACACACACAATATGACCTCTCCCCCCCACAACCTGTCACCTCCCAGTCCCTACACACACACAACCTGCCCCCCCTTACACACCCAATATGACTCTCCCCCCCCCCACAACCTGTCACCCCCAGTCCCTACACACACACAACCTGCCCCCCCTTACACACACAATATGACCTCTCCCCCCCCACACCTGTCACCCCCCAGTCCCTACACACACACAACCTGCCCCCCTTACACACACAATATGACCTCTCTCCCCCCCCACAACCTGTCACCCCCCAGTCCCTACACACACACAGCCTGCCCCCCTTACACACACAATATGACCTCTCTCCCCCCCCACAACCTGTCACCCCCCAGTCCCTACACACACAACCTGCCCCCCCCTTACACACACACAATATGACCTCTCCCCCCCCACAACCTGTCACCCCCAGTCCCTACACCACAACCTGCCCCCCCTTAACACACAATATGACCTCTCTCCCCCCCCACAACCTGTCACCCCCCAGTCCCTACACACACAACCTGCCCCCCCCTTACACACACAATATGACCTCTCTCCCCCCCCACAACTGTCACCCCCAGTCCCTACACACACAACCAACCCCCCTTACACACACATATGACCTTCTCCCCCCCCACAACCTGTCACCCCCCAGTCCCTACACACACACAACCTGCCCCCCCTTACACACACAATATGACCTCCCCCCCCCCACAACCTGTCACCCCCCCCAGTCCCTACACACACACAACCTGCCCCCCCTTACACACACAATATGACCTCTCCCCCCCCCCACAACCTGTCACCCCCAGTCCCTAACACACAAACCTGCCCCCCCCTTACACACCCAAATGACCTCTCCCCCCCCCCCACAACCTGTCACCCCCCAGTCCCTACACACACACAGCCTGCCCCCCCTTACACACACAATAGACCTCTCCCCCCCCCACAACCTGTCACCCCCCAGTCCCTACACACACACAACCTGCCCCCCTTACACACACAATATGACCTCTCCCCCCCCCACAACCTGTCACCCCCCAGTCCCTACACACACACACAACCTGCCCCCCCCTTACACACACAATATGACTCTCCCCCCCCACAACCTGTCACCCCCAGTCCCTACACACACACAACCTGCCCCCCCTTACACACACACAATATGACCTCTCCCCCCCCACAACCTGTCACCCCCCAGTCCTACACACACACAACCTGCCCCCCCTTACACACACAATATGACCTCTCCCCCCCCCCCAACACCTGTCCCCCCAGTCCCTACACACACACAACCTGCCCCCCCCTTACACACACAATATGACCTCTCCCCCCCCCACCACAACCTGTCACCCCCAGTCCCTACACACACACAACCTGCCCCCCTTACACACACAATATGACCTCTCCCCCCCCACAACCTGTCACCCCCAGTCCCTACACACACACAACCTGCCCCCCCTTACACACACAATATGACCTCTCTCCCCCCCCCACAACCTGTCCCCAGTCCCTACACACACACAGCCTGCCCCCCCTTAAACACCACAATATGACCTCTCTCCCCCCCCCAAACCTGTCACCCCCCAGTCCCTACACACACACAACTGCCCCCCCCTTACACACACAATATGACCCTCTCCTCCCCCCACAACCTGTCACCCCCACAGTCCCTACACACACACAGCCTGCCCCCCCCTTACACACACAATATGCCTCTCCCCCCCCCCCACACCTGTCACCCCCCAGTCCCTACACACACACAACCTGCCCCCCCCTTACACACACAATATGACCTTCCCCCCCCCACAACCTGTCACCCCCAGTCTACACCACACAACCTGCCCCTTAGAAACACAATATGACCTCTCCCCCCCCCACAACCTGTACCCCCCAGTCCCTACACACACACAACTGCCCCCCCTTACACACACAAATATGACCTCTCTCCCCCCCCCACAACCTGTCACCCCCAGTCCCTACAACACACAACTGCCCCCCTTACACACACAATATGACCTCTCTCCCCCCCCACAACCTGTCACCCCCCAGTCCTACACCACAACCTTGCCCCCTCCCTTACACACACAATATGACCCTCTCCCCTCCCACAACCTGTCACCCCATCCCACACCACACAACCTGCCCCCCCTTACACACACAATATGACCTCTCTCCCCCCCCACAACCTTCACCACCCCGTCCTACACCACACAACTGCCCCCCCCCCCCGACTGTGTCCTACCTCGCATCCACAGCCAGGACCTGTTGCCAGACAGCAGCCATCCCCCAGCCCCACGTACCCAGGAGCCCCCGGAGCAGCAGCGGAACCGTGAGAGGGGAGAGGGGGAGGGATGAGCCGATATGTGAGTATCACTGGGCCTGTGCTGCTGCTCACTAGCCCCGCCCCCGGGCCGGTCCCGGTTCGGTTCAGTCAGTTGCTTACATCGGGAACAAACCCGACCCACCCAGCCTTTCCAAACGCTAGTGACGCAGGGGAGGCGGGGCTTCCGGGCCGGCTGTCACTGAACAGGCCAATCAGAAGCTAGCATACAGGCCAACAACTGCGCCGCAAGGAACGCGAACCAATCGGTACTCCCCGCCTCTGTCACGTGACGGCGACTCTTTTATTAACGTTCCTTGTTTCCCTCTTGCCTGTACCAAGATGGCGGTGACGGGGAGTCAGCCATTAGCGTTACCATGACAACCGAGGGCGTGAAGGCGCTAGGAACCTCCAATAAAATCGCAGCAGAGACCCAATCGACTTGCAGGAACCGAGGCGGGAAAGTTTTAAGGGCTGAGTATGGCGGAGGCAGCGGGTCGGTAAGTGCGGAGGGATATGGAGCCCCTCCATCAGGCGGGAAATGTCTCTAACGCTCCCCTCTTCCTCTTCATACGGGCACATGGATTGGCTCCCCTACTCTGCCGGCTCCTTCTGGAACTACAACTCCCACAGTGCCCTGCTGCCAGGGAGGAGGAGTCAGGCCTTCCTAGGGAGGGGCCGTCCTTGCACGGCGGCATTGCTGCAAAGGCCCAGCTGTCTGTAATATAGATATACTGCCCGGACATTGGGGGAAATGGCTCCTTACTGGGGGAAATGGCTCTTAACTGTGGGGGGGGGGGGGGGGAAATGGCTCCCTTACTGTGGGGGGGGGAATATGGCTCCTTACTGTGGGGGGGGGAAATGGCTCACACTTACTGTGGGGGGGGAAATGGCCTTACTGTGGGGGGGAAATGGCCCCTTACTGTGGGGGGGGAAATGGCTCCTTACTGTGGGGGGGAAATGGCCCCTTACTGGGGGGGGGGAAATGGCCCCTACTGTGGGGGGAATGGCCCCCCTTTAACTGGTGGGGGGGGGGGAAAATGGCTCCTTACTGTGGGGGGGGGGGGGGGAATGGCTCCCTTAACTGTGGGGGGGGGAAATGGCCCCTTACTGTGGGGGGGGCGGGGGGAAAGGCTCCTTACTGTGGGGGGGAAATGGCCCCTTACTGTGGGGGGGGGGGGGGGAATGGCTCCTTAGCTGTGGGGGGGGGGGGGGGAAATGGCTCTTAACTGTGGGGGGGGGGGGGGAAATGGTCCTTACTGTGGGGGGGAAATGGCTCCCTTACTGTGGGGGGCGAAATGGCCCCTTACTGGGGGGGAATGGCCCCTTCTGGGGGGGAAATGGTTCCTTACTGGGGGGGGAAATGCTCCTATGTGGGGGGGAAATGGCCCCTTACTGTGGGGGGGGGAAATGGCTCCCTTAACTGTGGGGGAAATGGCATCTTACTGTGGGGGGGAAATGGCCCTTACTGCGGGGGGGGAAATGGCCACCCTTTACTGGGGGGGGAAATGGCTCCTTACTGGGGGGGGAAAATGGCTCCTTACTGGGGGGGGGAAATGGCTTCCTTCTGTTGGGGGGGAAATGGCTCTTACTGTGGGGGGGAATGGCCCTTATGTGGGGGGGGAAATGGCTCCTTACTTGGGGGGGAAATGGCTCCTTCGGTGGGGGGGAAATGGCTCATTACTGTGGGGGGGGGAAATGGCTCCTTAACTGTGGGGGGGGAAATGCCCCTTACTGTGGGGGGGAAATGGCCCTTACTGGTGGGGGGAAATGGCCCCTTTACTGTGGGGGGAAATGGCCCCTTACTGTGGGGGGAAATGGCCCCTTCACTGTTGGGGGGAAATGGCCCCCTACTGTGGGGGGGAATGGCCTTACTGGGGGCGAAATGCTTCCTTACTGGGGGAAAATGGGTCCTTACTGGGGGGGAAATGGCTCCTTACTGGGGGGAAAATGGCTCCTTACTGTGGGGGGGAAATGGCTCTTACTGGGGAAATGGCTCCTTACCTGGGGGGAAATGGCTCCTTACTGGGGGGATAATGGCTCCTTACTGTGGGGGGGGAAATGGCTCCTTACTGGGGGGGAAATGGCTCTTTACTGGGGGGAAATGGCCTCCTTACTGGGGAAATGGCTTCCTTACTGGGGGGAATGGCTCTTATGGGGGGAAATGGCTCCTTACTGTGGGGGGGAATGGCCCTTACTGTGGGGGGAAATGGCCCTTACTGTGGGGAAATGGCTCCCTTACTGTGGGGAATGGCCCTACTGTGGGGGGGAAATGCTGCCTTACTGTGGGGGGAAATGGCTCCTTACTCGTGGGGGGGAAATGGCTCCTTACTGTGGGGGGGAAAGGCCGCTTACTGTGGGGAAATGGCTCCTTACTGTGGGGGGAACATGGCTCCTTACTGTGGGGGGAAATGGCCCTTACTGTGGGGAAATGGCTCCCTTACTGTGGGGGGGGAAATGGCTCCTTACGTGGGGGGGGAAATGCTCCTTACTGTGGGGGGAAAATGGTCCTTACTGTGGGGGGGGAAATGGCTCCTTACTGTGGGGGGAAATGGCCTGCCCTTACTTGTGGGGGGAAATGGCCCTTACTGTGGGGGGGGGGAAATGCTCTTACTCTGGGGGGGGGAAAATGGCTTCCTTCACTGTGGGGGGGGGGAAAATGGCTACTTATGTGGGGGAAATGGCTCCTTACTGTGGGGGGATGGCTTCCTTACTGTGGGGGGGAATGGCTTCTTACTGTGGGGGGAAATGGCTTCCTTACTGTGGGGGGGGGAAACTGGCTCTTACTGTGGGGGGGGGAAATGGCGCCTTACTGTGGGGGGGAAATGGCTCCTTATGTGGGGCGGGAAATGGCTCTTACTGTGGGGGGTGAAATGGCTTCCTTACTGTGGGGGGAAATGGCTCCTTACTGTGGGGAAATGGCTTCCTTACTGTGGGGGGGAAATGGCTCCCTTCTGTGGGGGGAAATGGTCTACTGTGGGGGGGAAATGGCTTCCTTAACTGGTGGGGGGAAATGGCTCCTTACTGTGGGGGGGAAATGGGCTCCTTACTGGTGGGGGGGAATGGCCCCTTACCCTGTGGGGGGGGAATGGCTCCTTACTACTGTGGGGGGGAAATGGCCCTTACTGTGGGGGGGGAAATGGCTCCTTACTGTGGGGGGAAATGGCCCTTAACTGTGGGGGAAAATGGCTGCCTTACTGTGGGGGGGGGAAATGGGCTCCTTACTGTGGGGGGGAAATGGTCCTTACTTGGGGGGAATGGCCTCTTACTGTGGGGGGGAAATGGCTCCTTACCTGTGGGGGCGGGAAATGGCTTCCTTACTGTGGGGGGAAATGGCTCCTTACTTAGTGGGGGGGAAATGGCTCCTTACTGTGGGGGGGGAAATGGCCCCTTACTGTGGGGGGGGAAATGGCCCCTTATGTGGGGGGGAAATGCTCCTTACTGTGGAAATGCTCTTTACTGTGGGGGGGGGGGGGGGGAAATGGCTCTTACTGTGGGGGGGGGAAATGGCTTCCTTACTGTGGGGGGGAAATGGCCCTTAACATGTGGGGGGAAATGCTCATACTGTGGGAAATGGCTCCTTACTGTGGGGGGGGGGGGGAAATGGCTCCTTACTGTGGGGGGGAAATGGCCCTTACTGTGGGGGGGAAATGGCTCCTTACTGTGGAAATGGCTCCTTACCTGGTGGGGGGGGGGGGGGAAATGGCTCCTTACTGTGGGGGGGGGGGGGAAATGGCTTCCTTCTGTGGGGGGGTAAATGGTTTACATGTGGGGGGAATGGCTCCTTACTGTGCGGGGGAAATGGCTCCTTACTGTGGGGGGGAAATGGCTCCTTACTGATGGGGGGGAAATCGCTCCTTACTGTGGGAAATGGCTCCTTACTGGGTGGGGGGGGGGGGGGGGGGAAATGGCTTCCTTACTGTGGGGGGGGGGAGAAGGCTTCCTTAATGTGGGGGGGAAATGGGCTCCTTACCTGTGGGGGGAAAGGCTCCTTCTGTGGCGGGAGGAAATGGTCCTTACTGTGGGGGGGGGGGGGAAAATGGCCCCTTACTTGGGGGGGGGGAAATGGCTCCTTACTGTGGGGGGGAAACTGGCTCCTTACTGTGCGCGGGGGAAATGGCTCCTTACTGTGGGGGGGGGGGGGGAAATGGCTCCTTATATGTGGGGGGAAATGGCTCTTAACTGTGGGGGGGAAATGGCCCCCTTACTGGGGGGGGAAATGGCCCTTACTGGGGGGAAATGGCTCCTTACTGGGGGGGAAATGGCTCTTACTGTGGGGGGAAATGGCCCTACTGTGGGGGGGGAAATGGCTCCTTACTGTGGGGGGGACCAAATGGCTTATGTGGGGGGGAAATGCTCCTTATGTTGGGGGGAAATGGCCCTTAACTGGGGGGGGGAAATGGCCCTTACTGGGGGGGAAATGGGCTCCTTACTGGGGGGGGCAAATGGCTCCTTACTGTGGGGGGAATGCCCCTTACTGTGGGGGGGTGGAAATGGCTCCTACTGTGGGGGGAAATGGCTCCTTAACTGTGGGGGGGAAATGGCCCTTACTGGGGGGGAAATGGCCCCTTACTGGGGGGGGGAAATGGCCCCTTACTGGGGGGGGGAAATGCCCCTACTGGGCGGGGGAAATGGCTCCTTACTGGGGGGGGAAATGGCTTCCTTACTGTTGGGGGGGAAATGGCCGCCATTACTGTGGGGGGGAAATGGCTCCTTACTGTGGGGGGGAAATGGCTCCTTACTGTGGGGGGGAAATGGCCCCTTACTGTGGGGGGGGAAATGGCTCCTACTGTGGGGGGGAAATGGCTCTTACTGTGGGGGTTGGGAAATGCTCCTTACTGTGGGGGGGGAAATGGCTGTTACTGTGGGGGGGGGAATGGCTCCTTACTGTGTGGGGGGGAAATGGCCCCTTACTGTGGGGGGAAATGGCCCACTTACTGCTGGGGGGGAAATGGCCCTTACTGTGGGGGGGAAATGGCCCTTACTGTGGGGGGGAAATGGCCTTCACTGTGGGGGGAAATGGCCCCTTACTGGGGGGAAATGGCTCCTTACTGGGGGGAAATGGCTCTTACTGGGGGGAAATGGCTCCTTACGGGGGAATGGCTCCTTACGTGGGGGGGGAACATGTCCTTACTGGGGGGAAATGGCTCCTTACTGGGGGGAAATGGCTCCTTACTGGGGGGAAATGGCCCTTACCTGGGGGGAAATGGCTCCTTACTGTGGGGGGGAAATGGCTCCTTACTGGGGAAATGGCTTCCTTACTGGGGGGAAATGGCTCCTTACTGGGGGAAAATGGCTCCTTACTGGGGGGGAAATGGCCCTTACTGTGGGGGGGAAATGCCCCTTAACTGTGGGGGGAAATGGCCCTTACTGTGGGGGAAATTGCGCTCTTACTGTGGGGAAATGGCCCCTTACTGTGGGGGGGAAATGGCTCCTTACTGTGGGGGGAAAATGGCTCCTTACTGTGGGGGGGAAATGGCTCCTTCTGTTGGGGGGAAATGGCCCCTTACGGTGGGAAATGGCTCGCTTACTGTGGGGGGGAAGGCTCCTACTGTCGGGGGGGAAATGGCCCTTACTGTGGGAAATGGCTCTTACTGTGGGGGGGGGAAATGGCTCCTTTACTGTGGGGGGGGGAAATGGCTCCTTACTGTGGGGGGGAAAATGGCTCCTTACTGTGGGGGGGGAAATGGCTCCTTACTGTGGGGGGGAAATGGCCCCTTACGTGGGGGGGGGAAATGGCCCTACGTGGGGGGGGAACTGGC
The DNA here is from genome assembly GCF_000004195.4 of Xenopus tropicalis. Lineage (NCBI taxonomy): Eukaryota > Metazoa > Chordata > Amphibia > Anura > Pipidae > Xenopus > Xenopus tropicalis. The sequence continues at coordinate 30,069 of NW_022279366.1, forward strand.
TCCTACTCTGGGGGGGGAAATGGCTCTTATAGTGGGGGGGGGAAATGGCTCCTTCTGTGGGGGGGGGAAATTGCACCTTCTGTGGGGGGAAATGGCTCCTTACTGTGGGGGGGAATGGCTCTTACTGTGGGGGGAAATGGTCCTTACTGTGGGGGTGGAAATGGCTCCTACTGTGGGGGGGGAAAATTGGCTTACTCGTGGGGGGGAAATGGCTCTTACTGGTGGGGGGAAATGGCCCTTACTGTGGGGAAATGAGCTCCTACTGTGGGGAAAATGGCCCCATATGTGGGGGGGAAATGGCTCCTTACTGTGGGGGGGAAAATGCTCCTTACTGTGGGGGGAACATGGCTCTTACTTGTGGGGGAAAATGGCCCTTACTGTGGGGAAATGGGCTCGTTATGTGGGTGGGAAATGCTCCTTACTGTGGGGGGGAAATGGCTCCTTACTGTGGGGGGGAAATGGCCCCTTACTGTGGGGAAATGGCTCCTTACTGTGGGGGGGGAAATGGCTCTTACTGTGGAGGGGGGGAAATGGTCCTTACTAGTGGGGGGGAAATGGCCTCCTTACTGTGGGGGGGGGAAATGGCACTTACTGTGGGGGGGGAAATGGCCCCTTACTAGTGGGGGGGGGGAAATGGCTCCTTACTCTGGGGGGGGGAAATGGCTCCTTACTGTGGGGGGGGGGAAATGGGCAACCTTACTGTGGGGGGAATGGCTCCTTACGTGGGGGGGAATGGCTTTCCTTACTGTGGGGGGAAATGGCTCCTTACTGTTGGGGGGGGAAATGGCTCCTTACGTGGTGGGGGGGAAATGGCCCATTAACTGGTGGGGGGAATGGCTCCTTACTGTGGGGGGAAATGCTCCTTACTGTGGGGGGAAATGGGCCCTTATCGTGGGGGGGGAAATGGCTCCTTACTGTGGGGGGGAAATGGCCCCTTACTGTGGGGGGGGAAATGCTCCTTACTGTGGGGGGGAAATGGCACCTTACTGTGGGGGGAAATGCACCTTCCTGTGGGGGGGAAATGGCTCCTTACTGTGGGGGGAAATGGCTCCTTACTGTGGGGGGGGGGGGAAATGGCTCCTTACTGTGGGGGAAATGGCTCCTTACTGTGGGGGGGGGAAATGGCTCCTTACTGTGGGGGGGAAATGGCTCCTTACTGTGGGGGGGAAATGGCCTTACTCGTGGGGGGGGAAATGGCTCCTTACTGTGGGGGGGAAATGGCACCTTACTGTGGGGGGGAAATGGCTTCCTTACTGGTGGGGGGGAAGGCTCCTTAACTGTGGGGGGGAAATGCTCCTTATGTGGGGGGGATGGCCCCTTACTGTGGGGGGGAAATGGCTCCTTACTTGGGGGGGAAAATGGCTCCTTACTGTGGGGGGGGAAATGGCTTCCTTATCTGTGGGGGAGAAATGGCTCTTACTGTGGGGGGAATGGCTCCTTACTGTGGGGGGGAAATGGCTCCTACTGTGGGGGGGGAAATGGCCCTTACTGTGGGGGGGAAATGGCCCCTTACTGTGGGGGGGAAATGGCCTCCTTACTGTGGGGGGGAAAATGGCTCCTTACTGTGGGGGGAAATGGCTTCCTTACTGTGGGGGGAAATGGCTCCTTACTGTGGGGGGGGGGGGAAATGGCTCATTACTGTGGGGGGGAAATGGCTCCTTACTGTGGGGGGGAAATGGCTCCTTACTGTGGGGGGGGAAATGGTCCTTACTGTGGGGGGGGAATGGCTCTTACTGTGGGGGGTGGAGG
>NW_022279367.1:0-29942 GCF_000004195.4 Xenopus tropicalis
TGTTTCCTTCCAGGATGCAAAGTGACTGACACTGAGCTCAGAGTTGGGCACCCCCAGTCTGTATGGCACCCCCCCGTCTGTATGGCACCCCAGGCTGCATGGCCCCCCAGTCTGTGTATGGCACCCCGGTCTGTATGGCACCCCCAGGCTGTATGGCACCCCAGGCTGCATGGCACCCCCTGTGTATGGCACCCCCAGGCTGCATGGCACCCCCAGGCCTGTGTATGGCACCCCCAGGCTGTGTATGGCACCCCCAGTCTGTGTATGGCACCCCCAGTCTGTGTATGGCACCCCCAGGCTGTGTATGGCACCCCAGGCTGTATGGCAACCCCCAGGGCTGCATGCCCGTCTGTATGGCACCCCCAGTCTGTATGGCACCCCCATCTGGGCACCCCCGTCTGCATGGCACCCCCAGGCTGTATGGCACCCCCAGTCTGTATGGCACCTCCAGTCTGTATGGCACCCCCGGTATGTATGGTCTGTATGGCACCCCGGTGTTGGCCCCCAAGGCTGCATGGCACCCCCAGTCTGCATGGCACCCCGGTCTGTATGCACCCCCAGGCTGTATGGCACCCCCAGTCTGCATGGCACCCCAGTCGCATGGCCACCCAGGCTGTATGGCACCCGGCTGCATCCCAGTCTGTATGGCACCCCCAGTCTGTATGGCACCCCATTCTGTATGGCACCCCCAGTCTGCATGGCACCCCAGGCTGTATGGCACCCCCAGGCTGTAATGGCACCCAGTCTGTATGGCACCCCCAGTCTGTATGGCACCCCCAGGCTGTATGGCACCCCCGGTCTGTATGGCACCCCCAGTATGGCACCAGTCTGTATGGCACCCCCAGTCTGCCATGGCACCCCAGGCTGCATGGCACCCCAGTCTGTATGCCCCCCAGTCTGTATGACCCCAGTCTGTTGGCACCCCCAGGCTGTATGGCACCCCCAGGCTGTATGGCACCCCCAGTCTGCTCAGCTGCACATTGCTCTGTGTTCTGGTTGTGCTGTAACTCTCAGCTTGATGCAAATGGCAAAGTGAGTTTATGTCTATGAAGATTCCCATTCACCCAGCCCAGGATATTCAGTATCTAGTAGAATTAAGTCTAAAACAACTGGACTTTTCTGAGTGTTTCTTGAAAACATTTCACCCTCATCCGAGTGGCTTCTTCAGTTCAAATGGCTGGTAGGGAATTCCCCGGTATTTAACCCCTTGATGGTAGTAGAGTCACAGACATCCAATCACAATGGTTCCATTGAACTTGTTCAGTTAGGGGTTGGCTGAAACTGACAGGTGTAAGAAGGTATGATCCAATCACAATGGTACCAAGATTCTCATTGATGAAGGTGTTAATCCTTCAAAGTACATGACTGGAAGCGTGAACTGTTGTGAAACTGCCGGGGTAAGGATGTCACCGCGCCATTGTATGTTGGTGACAAGCGGTGTCGCAGGCCCCCTCCTCTGTTCAGGGATGGTTTCTCCAGGTTGGTATAAATGGCCTCTTTCCAACCATCTGTCCTCTCGGTCCAAGATATGCTCGTTACTGTCCCCAAAGGAGTGACCTTTTTCTTTGAGGTGTAGATAGACCGCTGAGTCTTGTCCTGAGGAGTTACCCCCCTATGTTGGGCCATTCTCTTACAGAGAGGTTGTTTGGTCTCCCCAATGTATACAAGTATGAGTGAGTGTGTATATGAGTGAGTGTGTATATGAGTGAGTGTGTATATGAGTGAGTGTGTATATGAGTGAGTGTGTATATGAGTGAGTGTGTACATGAGTGAGTGTGAGTGTGTATATGAGTGAGTGTGAGTGTGTACATGAGTGAGTGAGTACATGAGTGAGTGTGTACATGAGTGAGTGTGAGTGTGAGTGTGTATATGAGTGAGTGTGTATATGAGTGAGTGTGAGTGTGAGTGTGAGTGTGTACATGAGTGAGTGTGTGTGTGTGTACATGAGTGAGTGTTATCATGAGTGAGTGGTGTACATGAGTGAGTGTGTACATATGAGTGTGTACATGAGTGAGTCGTGAGTGTGTATATGAGTGAGTGTGAGTGTGTATATGAGTGAGTGTGAGTGTGTATATGAGTGAGTGGTATCATGAGTGCATGTGGTACATGAGTCGAGTGTGAAGTGTGTATAGAGTGAAGTGTGTATATGAGTGAGTGTGTATATGAAGTGAGTGGTGTCAGAGTGAGTGTGAAGTTGTAATATGAGTGAAGTTGAGTGTGTACATGAGTGAGTGAGTACAGAGTGAGTGTGACATGAGTGAAGTTGAGGTGATGGGTATATGAGTGAGTGTGTATGATGAAGTGAGTGTGAGTGTGAGTGTGTACATAGTGACGATGAATCGGTGGCAGCGATTGGTGACGCTCCGAAAACGAGCGTGAGCTATATTGTACACACTCGTGTAGTCGACTGAGGATGTGTGTAAATGAAGTGGTGGTACATGAGTGATGTGATGTGTATAATGAGTGAGTGTGAGTGCTGTATATGAGTGAAGTGTTGAGTGTGTATATGAGTGAGTGTGTACATGAGTGAGTGTGTACATGAGTGGAGTGTGAGGTGTATATTGAGTGAGTGTGTATCATGAGTGAGTGTGATATGAGTGAGTGTGTAACATGAGTGCTGTGTGTACCATGAGTGAGTGTGATGTGTATATGAGTGAGTGTGAGTGTGATATGTTAAGTGAGTGGTGTAATGAGTGAGTGTGTACATGAAGTGCAGTGTGTACATGAGTGAGTGTGGAGTGTATATGAGTGAGTGTGTATTGAGTTGGTGTGTATATGATGAGTGTGAGTGTGTATATGATGATGGTAATATGAGTGAGTGTGAGTGTGGTATATGAGCTGAGTGTGTATATAAGGTGAGTGTGTACTGAGTGAGTGTGTTAATGAAGTGGTGTGTATATGAGTGAGTGTGAGTGTGTATATGAGTGAGTGTGTATATGATGAGTGGGAGTGTGTATATGAGTGAGTGTGTATAATGAATGAGTGTGAGTGGTGTATATGAGTGATGTGTACATGACAGTGAGTGTGTAACATGAGTGAGTGTGTATATGAAGTGAGTGTGGAGTGTGTATCTTAGTGAGTGTGAGTGTGAATATTGAGTGGAGTGTGAGTGTGATATGAGTAAGTGTGAGTGTGTATATGAAGTGTGTATATGAGGAGTGTGTATAGTGTAGTGAGTGTGTACATGAGTGAGTGTGTACATGAGTGAGTGTGAGTCTGTATATGAAGTGAGTGGTGGTGTTATAGACGTGAGTGTGAGTGTGGTTGTGAGTGATGTGTTATAGAGTGTGTATATGAGTGAGTGTGTACATGAGTGAGTGTGTACATGAGTGAGTGTGTAGATTGAGTGAGTGTGAGTGTGTATATGAGTGAGTGTGAGTGTGTATATGAGTGAGGTGAGTGTGTATTTGAGTGCAGTGTGTATTGAGTAAGTGTGAGGTGTATATGAGTGTGATATGAAGATGAGTGTGTACATGAGTGAGTGTGTATCATGAGTGAAGTTGAGTCTGTATATGGAGTGAGTGTGAGTGTGTATATGAGTGAGTGTGAGTGTGTATGTGAGTGAGTGTGTATATGAGTGATGTGTATAATGATGAGTGTGAGTTGTGTATATATTGGAGTGTGAGTGGTATAGTGAGTGATGTGAGTTGTTGTCATATGAGTGAGGTGAGTAGTGTTATATGAGTGAGTGTGAGTGTTGTCGAAAGTGAGTGTGAGTGTGTATATAGTGAGTGTGAGTGTGATATGAGTGAGTGTGTAATAGAGTGAGTGTGAGTGTGTATATGATGAAGTGTGTATATGAAAGTGAGTGTGAGGTGAGTGTAGTGTATAAATGAGTGAGTGTGAGTGTGTACTATGATTGAGTGGTATATGAGTGAGTGTGGTGTGTATATGAGTGAGTGAGTGTGTAATATGAGTGAGTGTGTATATGAGTGAGTGGAAGTGTGTATATGAGTGAGTGTGAGTGTGTATATGAGTGAGTGTGTATATGAGTGAGTGTGTATATGAGTGAGTGTGAGTGTGTATATGAGTGAGTGTGTATATGAGTGAGTGAGTGTGAGTGAGTGTGTATATGAGTGAGTGAGTGTGAGTGAGTGTGTATATGAGTGAGTGAGTGTGAGTGTGTATATGAGTGAGTGAGTGTGAGTGAGTGTAGGTCACACCTCGGGCCGGGGCCCTGGAACACGCGTGTTACACAGAACATACACCACAGACACAGGACCAGTGGGAAGACTCCAGCGCATGTTCCATAAACCCCCAGCAGGGGGAGCCCTGGCACCTCCCTTCCTGCCAGTCCCTGTAGCTGCACCCCTCCCCCCCATCCCCAAGCATTAACCCTCTCACTGCTGGAGCCACAAGGCATCTGCCCAGAAGGGGAGGTGGGTAACTGGGAGCTGGGGGACATGGCAGTTCCCTGTCACTGGGGCAGTTCCCTGTCACTGGGGCAGTTCCCTGTCACTGGGGCAGTTAAGAGAAGGGTTCCTGTAAGGAGTCAGACCCCCTGCCTGGTAAAGCACCCCCAATACTCCCCACCGTAATACCCCCTACCTGGTTAAGAGCACCCAAATACTCCGCCACCGTAATACCCCTATCCTGGTAAAGACCCCAAATCCCAACCGCACGTAATACCCACCTCTGGTGTAAAAACCCCAATACTCCCAACCTGGTAATACTCCTGCCTTGTGTACGCACCTCCCAATACTCCCCACCGTAATACCCCCTACCTGGTAAAGCACCCCCAATACTCCCCACCGTAATACCCCCCCGCCTGGTAAAAGCACCCCCAATACTCCCACCTGTAATACCCCTGCCTGGTGAAAAAACCCAAAAACCTTCCCACCCCAGCGTAATACCCCTGCTGTTAGCGCCCAAATACTCCCCACCGTAATATCCGCCCTGGCCTGTGTAAAAAACCCAATACTCCCCAACGTAATACCCCCTGCCTGGTGTGCGCCCTCATACTCCCCCGTAAGATACCCCCATGCTGGTGACAAACCCCCAAATACTCCCCACGTAATACCCCTGCTGGTGAAAAGCCCCCAATACCCCCCAGTAAAACCCACTGCTGTGTAGCGCCCCCATACTTCCCCACCTGTAATACCCCCTGCCCTGTGTAAAACCCCCACTACCCCACCCTAAATACCCTGCCTGGTAAGCAACCCATCACTCCCCACCGTAATACCCCTGCCTGGTGTACGCACCCCCATACTCCCACTAATAAGCCCCGCCCTGGTGTAGCACCCAATTATCCCATCCGTAATACCCCTGCTGCGTGTAGCGCCCCTATACTCCCCACCGTAATACCCCTCCTGGTGTAAGCGCCCCCAATATCCCCACCGTAATACCCCATCCTGGTGTAGCGCCCGCAATACTCCCACCGTATACCCCTGCCTGGTTAAAAACCCCCAATACTCCCCACGTAATACACCCCTGCCTGGTTAGCGCCCCCATACCCCCCCGAATACCCCCTGCCTGGTGTAGCGCCCCCAATACTCCCCACCAACGTATAACCCTGCCTGAGTGTAGGCGCCCCCAATACTCCCCACCGGTAATACCCCCTCGGCCTAGTGTTATAAACCTTCCAATACTCCCTCTAATACCCCCTGCCTGGTGTAAACCCCAAACCCCCACCGTATACACCTGCCTGGTGTAAATAACCGCCAAATACTCCCCACTGGTAATACCCCCGGCTGGTGTAAGCACCCCCAATACTCCCCAACCTAATACCCCCTGCCTGGTAAAACACCCAATACTTCCCCACCGTAATACCCCCCCTGCCCTGTTAAAACCCAATACTCCCCACCGTAATACCCCCTGCCTGGTGTAAAACCCCCAATACTCCCCACCGTACATACCCCTGCCTGGTGTAAAAACCCCCAATACCCCACCCGTAAATACCCCCCTGCCTTGGTGTAGCCCCACAATACTCCCCACCGTAATTACCCCCTGCTGGTGTAAACCCCCATACTCCCCACCTAAACCCCCTGCCTGGTGTAAAACCCCATCTCCCCACTGTAATACCCCTGCCTGGTGTAAAACCCCAATACTGCCCCACTGTAATACCCCTGCCTGGTGTAAAACCACAATTACTCCCACCGTAAATATCCCCTGCCTGTGTAAAACCCCCAATACTCCCCACCGTAATCCCTCCTGGGTAAAACCCCCAATACTCCCACTGTAATACCCCCTGCCTGGTTTACGCGCCGCCATACTCCCACCGAAAATAACCCCTGCCTGGTGTAAAACCCCCAATACCCTCACCGTAATACCCCCTGGTGTCGCGCCCGCCCCCAATACTCCCCACCGTAATACCCCCTGCCTGGTGTAAAACCCCCAATACTCCCCACCGTAATACCCCCTGCCTGGTGTAAAACCCCCAATACTCCCCACCGTAATACCCCCTGCCTGGTGTAAAAACCCCAATACCGCACCGTATACCCCCTGCCTGTGTAAAACCCCAATACTCCCACGTAATTACCCCCTGCCTGGGTAGCAGCCCCCAATACTCCCACCGTAATACCCCTGATGGTAAACCCCAAAACGTCCCTCCCGTAATACCCCCTGCCTGGTGTAGCACCCCAATCTCCCCACCGCAATCCCCGCCCTGTGAGCCCGCCCCAACACCCCACCGTAATACCACCCTGCCTGTGTTAAACCCCCAATACTCCCCACCTGTAATCCCCTGCCCTGTGTAGCGCCCAATACTCCCACCGTAATACCCCTGCCTGGTGTAACCCCCATACTCCCACCGTAAACCCCCTGCCTGTGTAGCACCCCAATACTCCATCCGTAATCCCCTGCCTGGTGTAAAACCCCAAATCCCCACTGTAATACCCCCTCCTGGTGTAAACCCAATACTCCAACCGTAACCCCTGCCTTTGTAAAAACCCCCAATATCCCCACCGTAAATCCCCCTGCCTGGTGTAAAACAGCCTCCCCATACTCCCCACGTAATCCACCCCTGCCTGTGTAACCCCATACTCCCCCACCGTAATACCTGCCTGTGTAGCGCCCCAATACTCCCCACCGTAATACCCTGCCGTAGTAGCACCCCCCAATACTCTCCACGTAATACCCCTGCCTGTGTAAACCCCAATACCCCACCGTAATACCCCTGCCTGTTAGCACCCCCAAACTCCCCACCGTAATACCCTTGCCTGTGTAAGCGCCCCAATATCCATCCGTATACCCCTGCCTGGTTAAGCGCCCCCAATACTCCCCAACCGTAATACCCCTGCCTGGTGTAGCGCCCGCCAATACTCCCCACCGTAAACCACCTGCCTGTGTAAGCGCCCCCAATACCCCACCAGTCAATACCCCTGCGGTGAGCGCCCCAATACTCCCAAACCCCGTAATAACCCCTGCCTGTGTAGCACCCCCAATACTCCCCACCGTAATACCCCCCTGCCTGTGAGCACCCAATACTCCCCACCGTTAATACCCTCCTGGTGAAAAACCCAATACTCCCCACCGTAATACCCCCTGCCTTCCGGTTGTAGCGCCCCCAATACTCCCCCACCGTAATACCCCCTGCCCTGGTGTAAAACCCCAATACTCCCCACCGTAATACCCCTGCCTGTTGTAGCGCCCCAATACTCCCCACCGTAATACCCCCGCCTGGTGTAGCGCCCCCAATACCGTAATATCCCCTGTCCAAACCTCATGCTCAGGGGCCCCCCTGCCCGACTCCTCAGGCTCCTCCTCTCTCCCCTCCTGCCTTAGGGCCACACCCTTCCTGCCTTAGGGCCACACCCTTCCTGCAAGATAACTGCCTGCCCCTCCTGTTTTATAGCAATGATTACCCATAATCCCCAGGCCAATAGGAAGCCATCCCTCCCGCAGGGCATAGGTGAGACCCCGGGGAGTGGAACCCTCAGTGACCCCCCCTACAGGTAAGTTACGGTTTCTGTGGGAGGGATCTGTGAGAATGAAGGGGAGGAGTTATTGAGAGTGTGGGAGGAGTAGAATTTTTGTGAGCAGGGTTAATCATGTGACATCACTATGCTTGCATATAAGGGAGACTGGCCCCTCCCACTGACACCACCTTGCCTTACTATGCACACTATCAGCCCCTCCCACTGACACCACCTTGCCTTACTATGCACACTATCAGCCCCTCCCACTGGCGCCACCTTGCCTTACTATGCACACTATCAGCCCCTCCCACTGACACCACCTTGCCTTACTATGCACACTATCAGCCCCTCCCACTGACACCACCTTGCCTTACTATGCACACTATCAGGCCCTCCCACTGGCGCCACCTGTGCCTTAGCATTTCACATATTCAGCCCCTGCCCACTGGCCGCCACCTTGCCTTACTATCACACTATCAGCCCCTCGTCCACTGACACCCACCTTGCCTTACATGGCACACTATCAGCCCCCCCCACTGGCGCCACCTGCCTTACTATGCACCCTATTTCAGCCCTCCCACTGGCGCCACCTTGCCTACTATGCACCCTATCAGCCCCTCCCACTGCGCCACCTTGCCTTACTATGCACACTATCATTCCCTCCCACTGACACCACCTTGCCTTACTATGCACACTATCAGCCCCTCCCACTGCGCCACCTTGCCTACTTTGCACACTATCAGCCCCTCCCACGGAACACCCATTTGCCTTACTATGCACACTATCAGCCCCTCCCACTGGACACCATTTTTCCTACTATGCACACTGATTCAGCCCCTTCCACTGGCGCCACCTTGCCTTTACTATGCACCCTATCAGCCCCTCCACTGGCGCCACCTTGCCTTACTATTCACACTATCAGCCCTTCCCACTGACAAACCAACCTTGCCTTACTTTGCAACACTATCAGCCCCTCCAACTGACACCATTTTGCCTTACTATGCACACTATCAGCCCCTCCCACTGAGCGCACCTGCCTTTACTATTCACACTATCAGCCCCTCCCACTGACCCACCACCTTGCCTACTTTGCACACTATCAAGGCCCCTCCCACTACACCATTTTGCCTTACTATGCACACTATCATTCCCCTCCACTGACACCACCTTGCCTTACTTTGCACACTATCAGCCCCTCCCACTGACACCATTTTGCCTTACTATGCACACTATCAGCCCCTCCCACTGGCGCCACCTTGCCTTACTATGCACACTATCAGCCCCTCCCACTGGCGCCACCTTGCCTTACTATGCACACTATCAGCCCCTCCCACTGGCGCCACCTTGCCTTACTATGCACACTATCAGCCCCTCCCACTGCCGCCACCTTGCCTTACTATGCACACTATCAGCCCCTCCCACTGACGCCACCTTGCCTTACATGCACCCACTATCAGCCCCTCCACTACGCCACCTGCCTTACTATTGCACACTATCAGCCCTACCACTGACGCCACCTTGCCTTACTATTCACACTATCAGCCCTCCCACTGGCGCCACCTTGCCTTACTAGCACACTATCAGCCCCTCCACTGGCGCACCTTGCCTTACTATGCACACTATCAGCCCCTCCCACTGACGCCACCTGCCTACTAGCACACTATCAGCCCCCTCCCACTGGCGCCACCTTTTGCCTTACTATGCACACTATCAGCCCCTCCCCCCCCCAACTGGGCCGGCCACCTTGCCTTACTATGCAACACCTATCAGCCCTCCCACTTGTGACGCCACCTTTGCCTTACTATGCACACTATCAGCCCCTCCCACTGACGCCACCTTGCCTTACTATGCACACTATCAGCCCCTCCCACTGACGCCACCTTGCCTTACTATGCACACTATCAGCCCCTCCCACTTGGACCGCCACCTTGCCTTACTGATTTTTTGGGCAACACTATTCAGCCCCTCCCACTGACGCCACTGCCTTACTACTGCACACTATCACCCTCCCACTGCGCCACCTTGCCTGTACTATTCACACTTCAGCCCCTTCCCACTAGGCGCCCCTTGCCTTATACTATGCACACTATCAGCCCCTCCCCACTGGCGACCACCTTCCTTACTATGCAAACTATCAAGCCCCTCCCACTGGCTCCCACCTTGCGCTTACTATGCACACTATCAGCCCCTCCCACTGACGCCACCTTGCCTTACTATGCAACACTATCAGCCCCTCCACTGACGCCACCTTGCCTTACTATGGCCACACTATCAGCGCCCCTCCCACTGACGCACCTTGCCTTACTATCACACTATCAGCCCCCTCCCACTGGCGCCACCTTGCCCTTACTATGACACTATCAGCCCCCCTCCCACTGGCGCCACCTGCCTTACTATGCACATATCAGCCCTTCCCACTGACGCCACCTTGCCTACTATGCACACTATCAGCCCCTCCCACTGGCGCCCCAACCTTGCCTTACTATGCACACTATCAGCCCCTCCCAACTGGCGCCACCTTGCCTTACTATCACACTATCAGCCCTCCACTGACGCCACCTTGCCTTACTATGCACAACTATCGCCCCTCCACTGACACCCCTGCCTTACCTATTCACACTATCAGCCCCTCCCACTGACGCCACCTTGCCTTACTATGCACACTATCAGCCCCTCCCACTGACGCCACCTTGCCTTACTATTCACACTATCAGCCCCTCCCACTGACGCCACCTTGCCTTACTATGCACACTATCAGCCCCTCCCACTGACGCCACCTTGCCTTACTATTCACACTATCAGCCCCTCCACTGACGCCCACCCTTGCACCTTTACTATGCACACTGATCAGCCCCTCCCACTGACACCCACCTTGCCTTACTATGCACACTAGTTCACTATATACACCAACCCTCATAGCACCAACTGGAGGCAGAGCAGGCCCGGGGTCGTCAGGATAGGGAAGAAGCAACAACCAATCCCTTGCCAGCCCAGATACCCCCCCCCCCCCCCAATGTGGAACAATCCCAAACGCAAACAATATATAGAATTACCCAGCGCCCGGGGCCCCGCCCACACATTCCTCTGCCTCCCATTGGCTATTCCCTCTTATTATTTATTCATGTAATCACCCTGTCACTCTGTCCCCACAAGCTTACACTCTATAGTGTCCATCACTCTAAGGCCCCTATCCCATTCCCATCAGCCCCTGCCCCAGTGAGCTTACAATCTAAGGTCCCTATCCCATTCCCATCAGTCCCTGCCCCAGTGAGCTTACAATCTAAGGTCCCTATCCCATTCCCATCAGTCCCTGCCCCAGTGAGCTTACAATCTAAGGTCCCTATCCCATTCCATCAGTCCCTGCCCCAGTGAGCTTACAATCTAAAGCCCCTAGCCCATTCCCATCAGCCCCTGCCCAGTGAGCTACAATCTAAGTCCCTATCCCGTTCCATTCAGCCCCGCCCCAGCTGAGCTTACCAATCTAAGGTCCCTATCCCGATTCCCATTCAGCCCCTGCCCCACGTGAGCTTACAAATCTAGGGTCCCTATCCCATTCCCAAAATCAGTCACCTGCCCAGTGAGCTTACAATCTAAGGCCCCCTATCCCATTCCATCAGCCCCTGCCCAGTGAGCTACAATCTAAGGTCCCATCACATTCCATCAGTACCCTGCCCAGTGAGCTTTACAATCTAAGGCCCCTATCCCATTTCCCATCAGCCCCTGCCCAGGGAGCGTACATCTAAACGTCCCTATCCCATTCCCATTTCAGTCCCTGCCCCAGTGAGCTTACAACTCTAGGTCCCTATCACATTCCCATCCAGTCCCTGCCCAGTGAGCTTACAATCTAAGCCCCTATCCCATCCATCAGTTCCCTGCCCCAGTGAGCTTACAATCCTAAGGTCCCTATTCCCATTCCCATCAGTCCCCGCCCAGTGAGCTTACAATCTAAGGTTTCCCTATCCCATTCCCATTCAGCCCCTGCCCCCAGTTAGCTTACAATCTAATGTCCCTATCCCAATCCCATCAGTCCTCTCCCAGTGAGCTTAACAAATCTAAGTCCCCTAATCACATTTCCCATCAGCCCCTGCCCCAGTGATCTTACAATCTAAGCCCCTATCCCATTCCCCATCAGTCCCTGCCACCCAGTGCAGCTTACAATACTAAGGTCCCTATCCCTTACCCATCAAGTCCCTGCCCCAGTGAGCTTACAATCTAAGCGTCCCTATCCCATTCCCATCAGTCCCTGCCCCAGTGCAGTTACAATCTTAAGGCCCTATCCCATTCCCATTCAGTCCCTGCCCCAGTGAGCTTAAACAATCTAACAGCGTCCCTATCCATTCCATCAGTCCCTGCCCAGTGAGCTTACACTCTAAGTCCCTATCCCATGCCATCAGTCCCTGCCCCCAGTGAGGCTTTACAATCTAAGTCCCTATCCCATTCCCATCAGTCCCTGCCCAGTGAGCTTAACAATCTAAGGGTCCTATCCCGTTCCCATCAGTCCCTGCCCCAGTGAGCTTACCAAATTCTAAGCGGTCCCATCCCATTCCCATCAGTCCCTGCCCAGTGAGCTTACAATCTAAAGGTCCTATCACATTCCATCAGTCCCTGCCCCAGTTGAGCTAACAATCTTAAGCCCCTTATTCTCCCATTCCATCAGTCCCTGCCTAGTGAGCTACAATCTAAGGTCCCTATTCCATTCCACAGTTCCCTGCCCAGTGAGCTTTTAAAAGTCTATTGCTCTGCCATATCCCCAATGTCTCTCCGTTCCCCCCATTGCCCCCCAGTTGTCTCTCCCCCCATGTCTGCCCTGAAGTCCACTGGCCTTTTTCCCTTTCCCCCATCTTCCCTATTGTCCTTCCTCCCCCAGGTCTCCAGCCTCATCGCCTCATCCTCCCCAGTGCCCCCCCCTCCCCACCTTGTCCCTTCCCCTTCCCTGTGAGCCCCCAGACTTCCCTTGCCTACAGTTTGTGCCCCCCTGCACGCTCAGTGACCCCCATTCCGTCCCAGCCGTACTGCCCCTCACGTCTCCCAGTTGCCCCTCACTCCCCCCCCAGCTGCCACTGACACCCCCTCCCCACCAGGAGGGAACATTGTGCTGCTCCGCTCTCTGTGACCTGACAGACAGGTCGGGAGAAACCATTGCGGAGGGAGGGGGGAGCCGAACCCTTTGTGCCGGGCAGCTCCCGCTTCTCCCCGCCTGTGCCCCCCGGAGCACCGGGTTATTACCCCATCGGCCTGTGTGGGCAATAGGCGAGGGTCCCGGAGCCGCCAGGGCCGCCCCTCCCCATACAGACCCAGTCCGTCCCGCCGGCTCCCCCGGCCGCTGGGGCAGTTGGTCGGTTCCCAGTCTGGGCTGCGCTGCTCCCCGCTCCGGGGCTCACTTGGCTGCTGCTCCGGCACCGGATTGTGCCCCATGGATCGTCCGACCCGCCACTGACCATGGATCGGGGAGCCCTCCTGCTCCTGCTGCTGCTGCCCCTGGGCCGGGCTGTGGAAGGTGGGTGCCCCCTGCTGCCAGGGGGGGAGATTGTGCTGGGCACCTGGGGTGGGGGCTGGGAGGCTTTGTGCTGGGCACCTGGGGGGGAACGGGGGGCTTTGTGCTGGGCATCGGGGGTACATTGGCCTGGGCACCCAGGGGAGAGCATTGTATATATATATATTGGGGTACAATGTAATGTGGGGGTCCCTATTGGGGTTGGACATGATGCTGATTGGCCATTGCTGTATGTTATTGTGTATCCGCTGGGCACAGAGCTGTGAGGCCATTGTGTTGGGCATTTATTGGGGTTGTGTCCAGCATTGTGGTACTGGGGGCATTATGTGGGGGCATTCGTGTAGGAATTATTATTTTGTACATTTATAGCGGGGGCATTACACTGGCCATTTATACAGGGGGGTCACCAAACTGGTCATGTATATTGCAGGGTCAGTGATTTGGGCATTTATATTGGGGGGCATTGAATTGGGCATTAATACTGGGGGTTATTACACTGGGCATTTATATTGGGAGGTCATTGAATTGGGCATTAATACTGGGGTTATTACACTGGGCATTTATATTGGGGGGCTTGAAGGGCATTAAAACCTGGGGGTTATTACACTGGGCATTTATATTGGGGGCATTGAATTGGCATTCAATACTGGGGGTTAATTACACTGGGCATTTATATTGGGGGGCATTGGAATTGGCATTAATACTTGGGGGTTATTACACTGGGCATTTATATTGGGGGCGGCATTGAATTGGGCATTAATACTGGGGTTTATTACACTGGGCATTTTTATATTGAGGTTTCATTGAATTGGGCATTAATACTGGGGGTTATTACACTGGGCATTTATATTGGGGGGCATTGAATTGGGCATTAATACTGGGGTTATTACACTGGGCATTTATATTGGGGGGCATTGAATTGGGCATTAATGACTGGGGGTTATTACACTGGGCTTTATATTGGGTGGGCATTGAACTGGGCCATTAATACTGGGGTTATTAACACTGAGCATTTATACAGGGGGGGGGGTCAATTGAATTGGGCATTAATAACTGGGGTTTATTACAGTGAAGCAATTTATATTTGGGGGTCATTGAAGCTGGGTCATAATACTGGGGGTCATTAACACTAGGCATTTATATTGGGGTGCATTGAACTGGGCATTAATTACTGGGGGGGTCATTACACTGGGCATTTATATTGGGGGGTCATTGAATTGGGCATTAATACTGGGGTTTATTACACTGGGCATTTATATTGGGGGCATTGAATTGGGCATTTATATTGGGGGCATTGAACTGGGCATTAATACTGGGGGTTATTACAGTGGGTATTTATATTGGGGGTGCATTGAATTGGGCATTAATACTGGGGTCATAACACTGGGCATTTATATTGGCGGTCATTGATTTGGACGTTAATATGGGGGTCATTACACTGGGCATTTATATTGGGGGTTGCTGCATTTGAGTCTATGGGATGTCATTGGACCAGGCATAGCAATGTTGGGGTGCTTACCTGTGTATCTGGGGTGCTGGTATAATATAGGATACATGGCACTGGGTGGTATATCTTGGAGGGATATGGGGTGGCATTTTGCATCAATAGGGAGGGCAATTGGGGGTATAAGATATAAGGGCCAGCATACAGTATCCCAGCAATGGTGGCAGTGGGAGCAGGGTGCCCTTACCCAGGGGTGGCAGTGGGGGCAGGGTGCCCTTACCCAGGGGTGGCAGTGGGGGCAGGGTGCCCTTACCCAGGGGTGGCAGTGGGAGCAGGGTGCCCTTACCCGGGGTGGCATGGGAAGCAGGGTGCCCTTACCCTGGGGTGGGCAGTGGGAGCAGGTGCCCTACCCAGGGGTGGCAGTGGGGGCAGGGTGCCTTACCCAGGGGTGGCAGTGGGAGCAGGGTGCCCTTACCCAGGGGTGGCAGTGGGAGCAGGGTGCCCTTACCCTGGGGTGGCAGTGGGGGCAGGGTGCCCTTACCCAGGGTGGCAGTGGGAGCAGGGTGCCCTTACCCTGGGGTGGCAGTGGGAGCAGGGTGCCCTTACCCTGGGGTGGCAGTGGGAGCAGGGTGCCCTTACCCAGGGGTGGCAGTGGGAGCAGGGTGCCCTTACCCTGGGGTGGCAGTGGGAGCAGGGTGCCCTTACCCTGGGGTGGCAGTGGGAGCAGGGTGCCCTTACCCTGGGTGGCAGTGGGGGCGGGTGCCTTACGCTGGGTGGCCAGTGGGAAGCGGGTGGCCCTTACCCTGGGGTGGCAGTGGGAGCAGGGTGCCCCTTACCTTGGGGTGGCAGTGGGAAGCAAGGGTTGCCCCTTACCCTGGGGTGGCAGTGGGGCAGGTGCCCTTACGTGGGGGGTTGGGGCAGTTGGGAAAGCAAGGGTGCCCTTAACCCCTGGGTGGCGTGGGAGTGCAGGGTGCCCTTACCCTGGGGTGGCAATGGGAGCAGGGTGCCCTTACCCTGGGGTGGCAGTGGGAGCAGGGTGCCCTTACCCTGGGGTGGCAGTGGGGGCAGGGTGCCCTTACCATTGGGTGTCAAGGCATTGTGTGCCAGTTGGAAAAGCCAAGAAGGTTTGGGGTCCCGAATGCCCCTGTGTTCAACACAGATTCCCCCCCATGTGATGCAAATGAGCATGTAATGCCCCCCTGGTGGGCAGATAATGTTGGCAGTGTGGGCTGTGGAATTGCCTGCTGGTGGCACAGGGGGATTTATTATCTCTTCCCAAACAACAATAAGGCAGGCGCCCCCCCCAGGCAGGGCAGAGGCTGACATAGTGGATTTGGCACCTCTGGGGCAGAACTTTGGGGGATATGCCCTCTGCCCCGATGCTTGGAAGTCCCAGTATGGGGGGCTCTGGGTTTGGATCCATTGTTTGTTGGGCTGGTGTTGTGCAGAGAAGTGGGGGCTCCTGGGGCCCCCCATCACTCTGTATGGGCAGTGGGCTTGGCCCCTCCATATTCTCCTCATTGTTGCTGTGTGTTGGGGGGCAGGAGACTGGGGGGCCCCTCCATATTCTCCTCATTGTTGCTGTGTGTTGGGGGGCAGGAGTCTGGGGGGCCCCCCGGTGCCGCTGTGTGTAAATGTATTGTCACCGGTGTGTGTTTGCTTTGTCTGCCAGTTGTGCGTCAGTGCGGGGCAAACACTGGGGGCCCCTATAGGCCAGTATTGGGGGGAGTGGGGGGTGAGCCTCTGGCACGGGGTATTTACACATTCTGGCACCGACCCCTCTGTTCCTGGAGCCAAGATCCTGCGCGGGGGCAGCGGGTGGTTTTAATTATAGCGGATAGAGGATTTCTTCCCCTTTATTCTGTATTCGGTATACGTGGCCTCATTAATGGCCGGGGGGGTAACGCCACCTTGTATTCCTGGGGATAAACAAACCCCCCCCGTGTATTATGCACGCCCACCCCTGGGTAACGGGGCCAGTAACTGGGGGCAGTTCTGAGCAGTTAGTGGGGGGCAGTCACGGGGTGTGAGTGAGAGGTTATGGGGTACCTGTGTGTGCTGCTCAGGAGACTGGTTTCTGCCCTATTGTTGCACAGTGAGTGCCCCCCGGCCCCCCCGGCAGTGTTACTGTGCAAACAGCCCCTGTATGTGGCACTGTGGGGCATCTGGGAACCGGTACAGCGCTGGGCATTACTGGCGGCACCAGTTGGTGCGGGTACCGAGCAGGAATAGAGCATCCAAATACCCCACTAATGACTGTAATGTGCCCACTTGGTGCCCCCCCGCAAAGTGTCAGTCTGTGTATTTGTCACTCACCCTGCGCCGCGCGGCTATCACTGGGTGCTGTGCCGCTATCACTGGGTGCTGTGCCGCTATCACTGGGTGCTGTGCCGCTATCACTGGGTGCTGTGCCGCTATCACTGGGTGCTGTGCCGCTATCACTGGGTGCTGTGCCGCTATCACTGGTGCTTGTGCCGCTATCACTGGGTGCTGTGCGCTATCACTGGGTGCTGTGCGGCTATCACTGGGTGCTGTGCGGCTATCACTGGTGCTGTGCGGCTATCACTGAGTGCTGTGCGCGCTATCACTGGTGCTGTGCGGCTATATCACTGGGTGCTGTGCGGCTATTCACGGGCGTGCTTGTGCCGCTATCACTGTTGCGTGTGCCCTATCACGGGTGCTGTGCCGTAGCACTGGGTGCTGTGCCGCTATCACTGGGTGCTGTGCCGCTATCACTGGGTGCTGCGGTCTATCACTGGGTGCTGCGCGGCTATCACTGGGTGCTGCGCGACTATCACTGGGTGCTGCGCGACTATCACTGGGTGCTGCGCGACTATCACTGGGTGCTGCGCGACTATCACTGGGTGCTGCGCGACTATCACTGGTGCTGCCGCGACGATTTCACTGGTGCTGCGCGACTATCACTGGTGCTGCCGACTACACTGGGTGCTGCGGCGACTTATCACTGGGGTGCTGCGCGACTATCACTGGGGTGACTGTTACAACTATCACAGGTGCTGGTGCCACTATCACTGGGTGCTGTACCAACTATCACTGTGCTGTGCCGCTATGTTACAGAATGCACAGTTACGTTACGAGGAAGGCACCCAGTCCCGTTACAGGAAGGTACCAGTTACGTTACAGGAAGCGATACGAGTCCCGTTACAGAAGGGTACAGTTACGTTACAGAAGTACAGTCCCGTACAGGAAGTACAGTCCCGTTACCAGGAAGGCACAGTTCCGTTACAGAAGTACAGTCCCGTTACAGGGAAGGTACAGTCCCGTTACAGGAAGGTAACAGTCCCGTTACAGGAAGGTACAGTCCCGTTACAGGAAGGACCCAGTCCCGTTACAGGAAGATACATCCCGTTACAGAAGCTGACAGTTACCGTTACAGAAGTACAGTCCAGTTACAGAAGTGCAGCTCCCGTTACAGGAAAGGTTCAGTCCCGTTACAGAAGGCTACAGTTACGTTACCAGAAGGTACAGTCCGTTACAGGAAGGTACAGTCCCGTTACAGGAAGGTACAGTCCCTTACGGAAGGTACAGTACGTTTACAGAAGGTACAGTCCCGTTACAGAATGTACAGTCCCTTACAGGAAGTACAGTTACGTTACAGGAGTACTAGTCCCCTTTACAGAAGGACAGTCCCGTGACAGGAAGGTACCGTCCGTACAGGAAAGGTCACGTCCCGTTACAGGAAGTACAGTTACGTTAGCAGAAGTACAGTCCCGTTACAGGAACGTACATCCCTTAACAGGAAGCCACAGTTACTTACAGAAGGTACAGTTTACTTACAGGAAGGACAGTACGTTACAGGAAGGTACAGTCACGCTACAGGAAGGTACAGTCCCGTTACAGAAGTACAGTCCCGTTACAGGAAGCTACAGTTACGTTACAGGAAGGTACGTCACGTTAACAGGAAGGTACAGTCCCGTTACAGGAAGTAAACAGTTCCCCCAGTTACAGGAAGGTACAGTCCCGTTACAGAAGCGTACCAGTCCCGTACAGAGGTACAGTTACGTACAGGAATTACATCCCGTTACAGGAAGTACAGTCCCGTTACAGGAAGGTACAGTTACGTTACAGGAAGTAACAGTCCCGTTACAGGAAGGTACATGTCCCGATTACAGGAAGGTTACAGTCCCGTTACAGAAGGTACAGTCCCGTTACAGGAAGGTAAGTTTACGTTACGAAGGTACAGTCCCGTACAGGGAAGTACAGTCCGGTTACAGGAAGGCAACGAGTTACGTTACAGGAAGGTACAGTTACGTTACAGGGGTACAGTCCCGTTACAGGAAGGCACAGCTCCCTTATAGGAAGCACAGTCACATTACAGGAAGGCACAGTCACGTCTTACAGGAAGTACAGTCCCGTTACAGGAAGTACAGTCCCGTTACAGGAAAGTACATTACGTTACAGAAGGACAGTCCCGTTACAGAACTACAGTCCCGTTACAGGAAGGTACAGTTAGCGTTACAGGAGTACAGTTCCCGTTTACAGGAAGCACAGTCCGTACAGGAAGTACAGTTACGTTACAGGAAGTACAGGTCCCGTTTACAGGAAGGTACAGTACGTTACAGGAAGGTACAGTCCCGTTACAGAAGGTACAGTTACTTACAAAGGTACACCCGTACAGAAGTACAGTTCCCGTTACAGAAGTACAGTTACTTTCAGGAAGGATACAGCCCGTTACAGAAGTACAGTCCCGTTACAGAAAGGTACAGTTACGTTACAGAAGTACAGTCCCGTTACAGGAAGGTACAGTACGTTACAGGAAGGGTACAGTCCCTTACAGGAAGGCACATCCCGTTACAAGGAAGTACAGTCCCGTTACAGGAAGGCACAGTTACGTTTACAGGAAGGTACGAGTCCGTTACAGAGGTACAGTCCCGTTAATAGGAAGGCACACAGTCCCTTACAGGAAGGTACATTTCCCGTTACAGGAAGTACAGTTACGTTACAGGAGGCACGTCCCTTACAGGAAGGCTACAGTCCCGTTATAGGAAGGCCAGTTCCCGTTACAGGAAGTACAGTCCCTTACAGGAAGGTACAGTCACGTTACAGAAGGTAACAGTCCCGTTACAGGAAGGCACCAGTCCCTTATAGGAATGCACAGTCACGTTAAGGAAGCACAGTCACGTTACCAGGAAAGGTACAGTTACGTTACAAGGAAGTACAGTCCGTTACAGGAAGTTTACAGTTACGTTACAGAAGTACAGTCCCGTTACAGGAAGTACAGTCCCTGTTACAGGAAGGTACAGTCCCCGTTACAGGAAGGATACAGTCCCGTTACAGGAAGGTAGAGTTACGTTACAGAGTCAGTTACGTTACAGGAAGTACCAGTCCGTTACAGGAAGGCACAGTTCACGTTACAGAAGGTACAGTCCCTTACAGGAGTACTATCCCGTTATAGGAAGGCACAGTCACGTTACCAGGAAGGCACAGTCACGTTACAGAAGGTACAGTTACGTTACAGGAAGTACAAGTCCCTTACAGGAAGGTACAGTCCCGTTACAGGAAGGTACAGTCACGTTACAGGAAGATACAGTCCCGTACAGGAAGGTACAGTTCCCGTACAGAAGCGCTAGAGTTTACGTACAGGAGGTTACAGTCCCTCAGGAAGGTACGCACGTTACAGGAAGGACAGATCCCGTTACAGGAAGTACAGTCCCGTTACAGGAAGGCACATCCCGCATTACAGGAAGTACAGTACGTTACAGGAAGGTACAGTTACGACAGAAGGTACAGTCCCGTTACAGGAAGTACAGTACGTTACAGGAAGTACAGTCCCGTTACAGGAAGTTACAGTCCCGTTACAGGAAGGTAGAGTTTACGTTTACAGGAAGCGTACATTACGTTGTACAGGAAGGTACAGTCCGTTACCAGGAAGGTACAGTCCCGTACAGGAAGGTACAGTCCCTTTACAGGAAGGTACAGTCCCGTTACAGGAAGGCACAGTCTCCCGTATACAGGAATGGTACAGACGTTCAGAAGGTACAGTTACGTTACAGGGAAGGTACAGTTCCCGTTTACAGGAAGGTACAGTCACGTTACAGGAAGGTACAGTCCCGTTACAGGAAGTACATCCGTTACAGGAAGGTACCAGCTTACGTTACAGAAGGTACAGTCCCGTTACAGGAGGTACAGTCACGTACAGGAAGGTACAAGTCCCGTTACCAGGAAGTACCAGTACGTTACGAGGAACGGACAGTCCCGTTACAGGAAGGCCACAGTCCGTTACAGGAAGTACAGTCCCGTTACAGGAAGCTTAGAGTGTACGTTACAGGAAGGCTTTACATTACTTACAGGAAAGTACAGTCCCGTTTACAGGAAGTACAGTCCGTTACAGAAGCTACAGTCCGTTACAGGGAAGGTACAGTCCCGTTACAGGAAGGTACAGTCCCGTTACAGGAAGTACGTTACGTTACAGGAAGTACAGTTACCCTTACAGGAAGTACAGTACCCGTTACAGAAGGTAGGATTACGTTACAGAAGTACAGTCCTGTTACAGGAAGTTACTAGTCACGTTACAGGAAGGTACCCAGTCCCGTTACAGAAGTACAGTCCCGTTAACAGGAAGAGTACAGTCACGTTACAGGAAGGCTACAGTTACGTTACAGGAAGGTACAGTCCCGTTACAGAAGGTACAGTTACGTTACAGGAAGGTACAGTCCGTTACAGGAAGGTACAGCCCGTACAGGAAGGTAATCCCGTTACAGGAAGGTTACAGTCCCGTTACAGAAGGTACGTCACCGTTACAGGAAGTACAAGTCACGTTACAGGAATGTACTGTCCGTTACAGAAGTACAGTTACGTTTACAGGAAGGTACAGTCCCTTTACAGGAAGGTACCAGTCACGTTACAGGAAGTACAGTCCCGTTACAGGAAGGTACAGTCCCGTTACAGGAAGTACAGTCCCGTTACAGAAGGTACAGTTCCCCGTTACGGAAGGTACAGTTACGTTTACAGGAAGGTACATCCCGTTACAGGAAGGTACAGTCCCGTTACAGGAAGGAGTACAGTCCCGTTACAGAAGGTTACAGTCCCGTTACAGGAAGTACAGCCCGTTACAGGAAGGTTACAGTTCCGTTACAGGAAGGCACATCCCGTTACAGGAAAGGTACAGTTACGTTACAGGAAAGCACATTACGTTACAGGAAGCGTACAAGTCCGTTACAGGAAGGTACAGTCCCGTACAGGAAGGGACAGTCCCGTACAGGAGGTACATCCCGTTACAGGAAGGCACAGTTTCCCGTTACAAGGAAGGTCAGTCCTGTTAAGAAGGTACCAGTCCCGTTTAACAGCGAAGTACAGTCCCGTTACAGGAAGGTACAGTTACGTTTACAGGAAGGTTACAGTCCCGTACCAGGAAGACAGTTCCCCGTTACCAGGAAGGTACAGTCCCGTTACAGGGAAGGTACAGTTTACGTTACAGGAAGTACAAGTCCCGTTCAGGAAGGTACATTCCTTTACAGGAAGGTACAGTCCCGTTACAGGAAAGGCACAAGTCCCGGCTACAAGGAAGGTACAGTCCCGTTACAGGAAGGCACCAAGTCCCGTTACAAGGAAGTAAAAGTTCCCGTTACAGGAAAGGTACCAGTCACCGTTACTGGAAGGTACGAGTCCCGTCTTACAGAGGTAGCAGTTACGTTACAGGAAGTACAGTCCCGTGTACAGGAAGGACAGTCCCGTACAGAAGGTACAGTTCCCGGTATACAGGAAGGTACAGTCCCGTTACAGGAAGGTACAGTCCCGTTACAGGAGCGTACAGTTCCCGTTACAGGAAGGTACGAGTCCCGTTACCAGGAAGGTACCTAGTCCACCCTCTCACTGGAAGGTAACAGATCCCGTTACAGGAACGCACAGTCCCGTAATACAGGAAGTACAGTTACGTTACAGAAGGTACGTCCCGTTACAGGAAGGGTACCAGTCCGTTACAGGAAGGTACGTCCCGTTACAGGAAGGTACTCAGTCCCGTTACAGGAAGTACAGTCCCGTTACAGGAAGGATACAGTCCCGTTACAGAAGGTACAGCCCGTTACAGGAAAGGTACAGTCCCTTACAGGAACGTACAGTTACTTACAGAAGTACAGTTACGTACAGGAAGGTACAGTCCCGTTACAGGAAGTACAGTTACGTTACAGAAGGTACAGTCCCGTTACAGGAAGGTACAGTCCGTTACAGAAGGTCAGTGAGTTACAGAAGTACAGTCCGTTTACAGGAAGTAAGTTAACGTTACAGGAAGGTACAGTCCCGTTACAGGAAGGCTACAGTCCCGTTACAGGAAGCGTACAGGTCCGTTACAGGAAGTACCAGTCACGTTACTGGAAGTACAGTCCCGTTACAGAAGTACAGTTACGTTACAAGAAGTACAGTCCCGTTACAGGAAGGCTACAGTCCCGTTACAGAAGTACAGTTCCGTTAACAGAAGCGTACAGTCCCGTTACGAAGGTCAGTCCCGTATACAGGAAGGTACAGTCCCGTTACAGGAAAGGTACAGTCCCGTTACAGAAGCACAGTTCCCGTTACAGGAAGCACAGTCCCGTTACAGAAGGCACAGTCCCTTACAGAAGTACAGTCCCGTTACAGGAAGGCACAGTCACGTTACAGGAAGGTACAGTCCCGTTACAGGAAGTACAGTCCCGTTACAGGAAGGTACAGTCCCGGTTACAGGAAGATACAGTACGTTACAGGGAAGGTTACAGTTACGTTACAGGAAGTACAGTCCCGTTACAGGAAGGTTACAGTCCCGTTACAGGAAGGTTACATTACGTTCAGGAAGGTACAGTCCCGTTACAGGAAGGTACAGTCCCTTACAGGAAGGTACAGTCCCGTTACAGGAAGGTACAGCCCGTTAACAGGAAGGTACAGTTCCCTTACAGAAGGTACAGTTACGTTACTGGAAGGTACCAGTCCCGTTTACAGGAAGGTACAGTCCCGTACAGGGAAGGTACGAGTCCACGTTACAGGAAGGTACAGATTCCGTTACAAGGAAGGTAACAGTCCCGTTACAGGGAAGGTACCAGTCCCGTTAACAGGAAGTACCAGTTACGTTACAGGAAAGTACCCAGTACGTTACTGGAAGTAACAGTCCCGTTAATTAGGAAGACAGTCCCGTTACAGGAAGGTCAGTTAGTTTACTGGAGGTTACAGTCCCGTTACAGGAAGGTTACAGTCCCGTTACAGGAAAGGTACAGTCCCGTTACAGGAAGGTACAGTCCCTTACAGAAGGCACAGTCCCTTACAGGAAGTACAGTCCGCTTACAGGAAGTACAGTCCCGTTACAGAAGGTACAGTCCCGTTACAGGAAGGTAACAGTTCCCGTTACAGGAAGTACAGTTACGTTACAGAAGCACAGTCCCGTACAGGAAGGTACAGTCCCGTTACAGAAGGTACAGTCCCTTACAGGAAGGTACAGTCCCGTTACAGAAGGCTAACAGTTACGTACAGGAAGACAGTCCCGTTACAGAAAGTACAGTCCCGTTACAGAATGGTACAGTCCGTTAACAGGAAGTACAGTACGTTACAGGGAAGTACAGTCCCGTTACAGCGAGGTACAGTCCCGTTACAGGAAGTACAGTCCTGTTACAGGAAGTACAGTTACGTTACAGGGAAGGTACAGTCCCGACAGGAAGTACAGTCCCGTTACAGGAAGCGTACAGTCCGTAACAGGAAGGTACAGTCCCGTTACAGGAAGGTACAGTCCCGTTACGAGGAAGGACAGTCCCGCTTACAGGAAGTACAGTTACGTTACAGGAAGTACAGTCCCGTTACGTGGAAGGTACAGTCCCGTACTGGAAGGTACAGCTCCCGTTTACAGAAGTACAGTCGTTACAGGAAGGGGACAGGCCCGTTACAGGAAGGTAACAGCCCGTTACAAGGAAGTCAGTCCCGCTTACAGAAGGTACAGTCCGTACAGGAAGTACAGTCCTGTTACAGGAAGGACAGTCCCGTTACAGGAAGGCGCACAGTTATGTTACAGGAAAGGGACAGTCCCGTTACAGAAGGTTACAGTCCCGTTACAGGAAGGTTACCAGTCCCGTTACAGGAAGGTACAGTTACGTTACAGGAAGGTACAGTCCCGTTACAGGAAGGTACAGTTATGTTACAGGAAGCACAGTCCCGTTACAGGAAGGCACAAGTCCCGTTACAGAAGGTACAGTTATGCTTACAGGAGGTACAGTCCCGTTACAGGAAGGTACAGTCCGTTACAGGAAGGTACAGTTACGTTACAGGAAGGTACATTATGACAGGAAGGGTACAGTCCCGTTACAGGAAGGTACAGTCCCGTTCCAGGAAGGTACAGTATGTTACGGGAAGGTTACAAGTCCCGTTACAGGAAGTTTACAGTTACGTTACAGAATACAGTCCCGGTACAGGAAGCACAGTTCCCGTTACAGGAAGCACAGTCCCGTTACAGGAAGGTACAGTCCCTTACAGGAAGGTTACAGTTCCCGTTACAGGAAGGTACAGTCCCGTTACAGGAAGGTTAGTTACGTTTACAGAAGGTAACAGTCCCGTTAACAGGAAGTACAGTTACGTTACAGGAAGGTACACCCGTTACAGGAAGTTACATCACGTTTACAGGAAGGCCACAGGTCCCTTACAGGAAGTACAGTTACGTTACAGAAGGCTACATTACGTTTACAGGAAGCGTTACAGTCCCGTTACAGGAAGTACAGTCCGTTACAGGAAGGTACATCACGTTACAGAAGGTACAGTCCCGTTACAGGAAGGTACCCAGTTCCCGTTTACAGGAAGGTTACAGTCCCGTTTACAGGAAGTCAGTTCCCGTTACAGGAACGTACAGTCCCGTTACAGGAAGGTACAGTCCCGTTACAGAAGACAGTCACCGTTAACAGGAAGGTACAGTCCCGTACAGGAAGGTACAAGTCCCGTTACAAGTACCAGTCCCGTTACAGGAAGGTACAGCACGTTACAGGAAGGTACAGTCCCTTACAGGAAGGATACAGTCCCGTTACAGGAAGGTTACAGTTACGTACAGGACAAGGTACAGTCCCGTTACAGGAAGTTACAGTTCACGCTTACAGGAAGGTACGTCCCGTTACAGGGAAGGTACAGTCACGTTACAGGAAGCGTACAGCCCGTTACAGAAGGTACAGTCCCGTTACAGGAAGTACAGTCCCGTTACAGGAAGGTACAGTCCGCTTACAGGAAGCGTACAGGGTCCCGTTTACAGGATGGTTACAGTCCCGTTTACAGCAAAGGTTACAGTCCCAGCTTACAGAAGTTACAGTCCCGTTACAGGGAGGTACAGGCCCGTTACAGAAGGTACAGTTCCCGCTACAGGAAGGTACAGTCCATTACAGGAAGGTACAGTCCCGTTACAGGATAGTACAGTTACGTTACAGCAAGGCACCAGTCCCGTTACAGGAAGAGTACGTCCCGTTACAGAAGTACAGTCCCGTTACAGGAAGGTACAGATCCCGTAAGGAAGTACAGTTACGTACAGGAACGTACAGTCCCTTACAGGAAGGTACATCCCGTTACAAGAAGGTCAGTACCCGTTACCAGAAGTTACAAGTCCCGTTACAGGAAGGTTACAGTTACGTTACAGGAGGTACAGTTACGTTACAGAAGGTACAGCCCGTTACAGGAACGTACAGTTACGTCTACAGGAAGCGTACAGTCCTGTTTAACAGGAAGTACAGTTACGTTTACAGGAAGGTACAGTCCCGTTGACAGGAAGTACAGTTCCCGTTACAGCAAGGTTACAGTCCCGTTACAGGAAGGTACAGTTACGTTTACAGGAAAGTACAGTCCCGTTTACAGGAAGGTACCTTACAGTCCCTTACAGGAAGTACAGGGCCAACTACAGGATGGATACAGTCCCGTTACAGGAAGTACATTACGTTTTACAGGAAGTATACAGTTACGTTACGAAGGTACATCCCCGTACAGGAAGTACAGTTACGTACCAGGAAGGTTACAGTCCTGTTACAGGAAGGTACAGTACGTATACAGGAAGTACAGTCCCGTTACAGGAAGGTACAGTCCCGTTACAGGAAGGTACAGTCCCGTTACAGGAAGGTACATCCCGTTACAGCGAAGTACAGTCCCGTTACAGCAAGGTACAGTCCCGGTTACAGAAGGTACAGTTACGTTACAGGAAGGTACCAGTCCCGTTACTGGAAGATACAGCCGTTACTGGAAGGCTACAGGCCCGTTACAGGAAGTACAGTTACGTTTACAGGAAGGAACAGTCCCGTTACAGAAGTACAGTCCCGTTTACAGAAGTACAGTCCGTTACAGGAAGTTACAGTCCCTTACAGAAGGTACATTCCTGTTACAGGAAGTACAGTCCCGTTACAGGAAGGCACCAGTCTATGTACAGGAAGTACAGTCCCGTACAGGAGTACGTCCCGTACAGAAGTACAGTTACGTTACAGGAAGTACAGTCCCGTTACAGGAAGGTACAGTCCTTACAGGAAGGTCATTATGTGGACAGGAAGGTACAGTCCGTTACAGGAACGGTACCAAAAGTCCCGTTACAGGAAGTTTACAGTTACGTTACAGGAAGGCTACAGTTACGTTACAGGAAGGTACGTCCCGTTACAGAAAGCGTACCAGTTACGTTACAGGGAAGTGACGATTGAGTGTGTTACAGGGAAGTACAGTCCCGTTACAGGGAAGGTACAGCTTATGTTACAGGAAGTTACAGTCCCGTTTACAGGAAGGTACAGTTACGTACAGGAAGTACAGTCCCGTTACAGGGAAGGCACAGTCCCCGTTACAGGGAAGGCACAGTCCCGTTTTACAGGAACGGTACAGTCCCGTTACAGAAGGTACAGTCCCGTACAGAAGGTACCAGTCCCGTTACAGGAAGGTTACAGTACGTTACAGAAGTACAGTCCCGCTTACAGGAACGTACAGTACGTTACAGGAAGGGTACAGTCCCGTTACAGGAAGGTACAGTCACGTTACAGGAAGACAGTCCCGTTACAGGAAGGTACAGTTACGTTACAGAAGTTACAGCTTACGTTTACAGGAAGGTACAGTTCCCGTTACAGGAGGTACAGTCCCGCTTACAGGAAGGTACAGTCCCGTTACAGGAAGGTACAGTCCCGTTACAGGAGGTACAGTCACGTTACAGGAAGTACAGTTCACGCTTACTGGAAGGTACAGTCCCGTTACAGGAAGGTACAGTTACGTTACAGGAAGGGACAGTCCGTTACAGGAAGGTACGTTCTCCGTTAACAGGAGGCCGGGCGTACAGTCACGTTACAGGAAGGTACAGTCACGTTACTGGAAGGTTTACAGTCCCGTTACAGGAAGGTACACAGTCACGTTACAGGAAGTACAAGTCCCGTTACAGGAAGTACAGCACGTTAAACAGGAAGTACAGTCCCGTTACAGGAGTACAGTCCCGTTACAGGAAGGTACAGTTCCCGTTACAGGAAGTTACAGTCCCGTTACGAGGAAGGATACAGTCCCGTTACAGGAATACAGTTCACGTTACAGAAAGGTACATCCCGTTACAGGAAGGTACAGTCACGTTACAGGAAGTACAAGTCCCGTTACAGGGAAGGTTACAGTCCCTGTTACAGGAAGGTACAGTCCCGTTACAGAAGGTACAAGTCCCGTTACAGGAAAGTACAGTCCCGTACAGGATGGTACAGTCCCGTTACAGGATATTGTACAGTTCCCGTTACAGGAAAGGTACAGTCCGTTACAGGAAGGTACAGTCCCGATTACGAAGTACAAGTCCCGTACAGAAGTATATTACGTTACAGGAAGTTACAGTACAGTTACGGAAGGTACATCCCGTTACAGGAAGGTACAGCCCGTTTACCAGGAAGGTACAGTCCCGTTACAGGAAGGCACTAGTTCCCTACAGGGAAGGTACAGTCAGCGTTACAGGGAAGTACAGTCCCGTTACGGAAGGTAACATCCGTACAGAAGGTACAGTTCCCGTTACAGAAGGTTACAGTTACGTTACAGAAGGTACAGTTCCCGTTACAGAAGTGACAGTTACGTTACAGGAAGGCACCAGTCCCGTACAGAAGGTACAGTTACGTTAGCAGGAAGGTACAGTCCCGAGTACAGAAGGTACAGTTACGTTACAGGAAGGTACAGTCCCGTTACAGGAAGCACAGTCCCGCTTACAGGAAGGTACAGTTACGTTACAGGAAGTTACAGTCCCCGTTACAGGAAGTTACAGTTACGTTACAGGAAGGACAGTCCCGTTTACAGAAGAGTTACCAGTCCCGTTACAGGAAGGTACAGTTACGTTTACAGGAAGGACATTACGTTACAGGAAGTACAGTCCCGTTACAGGAAGGCACAAGTCACTTTTACAGGAAGGTACGAGTTGACGTTACAGGAAGGTACAAGTCCCGTTACAGGAAGGCACAGTCCCGTTACAGGAAGGTACAAGTCCCGCTTACAGGAAAGGTACAGCTCCCGTTACAAAGGTATAGTATACGTCTACAGGAAGTACAGTCCCGTTACAGGAAGGCACAGTTACGTTACAGGAAGGGGTACAGTCCCGTTACAGGAAGTACAGTCCCGCTTACAGGAAGGTATAGTTACGTTTACAGAAGGTACAGTCCCTTACAGGAAGGCGTACAGTTCCCGTTTTACAGGAAGGCACAGTCCCGTTACAGGAAGCTACAGTCCCTTACAGAAGGTACAGTCCCGTTACAGGAAGGTACAGTCCCGTTACAGGAAGTACAGTCCCGTTCCAGGAAGGTTACAGGTCCCGTTTCAGGGAAGGATACAGTCCGTTAAAGGAAGGTACAGTCCGTTACAGGAAAGCACAGTCCCGTACAGAAGCTTACAGTCCCTTACAGGAAGCTACAGGCCCGTTCCAGGAAGCGTACAGTCCACGTTACAGGAAATGAAGGTTACAGTCCCGTTACAGGAAGGCACAGTCCCGTTACAGGAAGGTCAGTCCCGTTACAGGAGGTACAGTTTTCCCGTTACAGGAAGTAACAGTCCCGTTACAGGAAAGTACATCCCGTTACAGGAAGGTTACAGTCCCGTTACAGGAAGGCACCAGTACGTTACAGAAGGTTACAGTTACGTTACAGAAGGTACGTTCCTTTACTGGAAGCGTACAGTCCCGTTACAGAGAAGTACAGTCCCGTTACAGGAAGCACAGTCCCGTTACAGGAAGTACAGG
>NW_022279368.1:10000-30068 GCF_000004195.4 Xenopus tropicalis
TTAGTGCCCAAGTGCATGCCAATCCCGTCAATCATACCGCTCATGTAGTCTCCTCTATGCCTGCTCCCAGTGGTAGTAATGTCGCAGCCTCTAGCCATCCTGTGGCTAGAGGCTCTTGTGCCTCTTCTCACCCTTGTGCCTGCTCCTCTGCCACTCCCTATTATTCCGGCTACAGCCACAGGCAGTCAAATGGCGGGCGCCTGTCCGCAATCACAACCAGTCTTAGCCCCACAGCCTGCCATGAATGCATGGGCCACGAACCGTTTAAAACAATCTGTGACCGACCCCCCTCTCTTTGCATCATCTGGACCTACGTCGACTAGGAGAAACGCGGTGAAGCTCAGATGGATCGGGCCCTTGGACGAGTGCCCTGACAGGGACTATATAGTCGAAGAGCTTTTAGAAGCGTCGATGAACTTTAAAGCTGAAGACCAAGTATGGGCTGTAATAAAGCAAGGTGAGAGGGAATTCGACATCAGCTTCAAGCTCCCTGAATATTTGGATGCCTTCCATTCTCAGCATAACATCAAGAAGGGGTTTGAAGTGTGGAAGCGTTTCAGGGCCATCCCGCTAACGAAACAAGCTTTGAGGCACATCACGGTAGTTTTCAAACACGAGAACATAGTGATGCAAGATATTCTCTTCTGGTTGAGGCGGCACTGCGACGTTGTTTCACCGCTTGAAAGATGCCTTGATCGCAACAGGGTGTGGGATGGTTCTTTCAAGGTGACCGTCAAGTTGTGGATGCGAGGTCACGCCCCTGTCCATTTACCAAACTCATTTTTCATCGGCAAAGATAGGGGAGTCATTTTCTACGTTGGGCAGCCTAGACGGTGCTTTCGTTGTGGGAGTCTGGGACACTACGCTGCCACCTGTACCATTTGGAAATGCTCCAAATGCGGTGAAGTAGGCCACGAAGCTGCCTCTTGCCAAAAGGTTTATTGCAACCTCTGCGGAGAACCCGATCATGTCCATGATGATTGCCCTATGGCATGGCACAACGCATACAATGAGATCATGCAGATGGAGGCAGCACTGCTCACCGGCAACGATACTAGAGTTAGACCGCAGGTGTCCTCGAAGGATTCTCAGTCCGCGGCCATCGATGCTCCAGTTGTAGTTCAGCCATCAGCGACACCCCTGTCAGCGCCTTCTGGCCCGTCCCAATGTGGATCCTCTCAACATTCAGGCATTCCCCCCTCCAAGTTCCTCCCCCAGCAGAAGACGGCCAGGATCGTGCAATAGCTCAGTCCCAGCGGTCGAGCCCTGCTTCAAATGTGCAGAAACCAGCATCTCTTGTTCCTATCCAGAAATCTGGCCCTGTCTCTTCTGTCCGGCAACCTGCGGCTGTCTCTCCTGCTAAGAAGGCCAGCCATGTCTCTCCTGTCCGAAAATCCAGCTCAGAGGTCTCTGTTCAAAAATCCGTTCCTGTCACCCGTATTCAAGAATCGGCCTCTGTGGCGACAGACAAAGTGCAAGATTTAGTTGTTTTGAAGAAAGCAGCATCACCAAAAGCTTGTCTGAACTCTAATAAAAGTCAGCAGGTGCTTCAGACACCTGCTCCCAAGGCCTCTTGTGCTGGGGCCACCAATCCACATCTTTCAAAAACTCCTCCTTTAGACATAACGCCTGCTCAAAAACGGCAGGATCCACCTGACCCGTCCAAAGACCTTCTCTGTGAGACAGGGGATGGATCCATTTCTGAGGGCTCAATGGATTTGAGTGCCTCCCCCGACTTGACAAAATTGGCAGACTCCCCCTGCCCGGCTTGGGAAACGCAGTCGCGAAAGCGTAAAAAGAAACCCAATAAAGTTAAAGAAGCGCTAAGTACTTCAAACAGGTATGAGGTACTGGCAAGCCTCACCGACAGTGGGGATGGAAACGTGCAGCATGAAAGTGAGGAAGAGGAGGAGCCCATAGGTGATTGGGGTGACTCCATAGACCCAGCAGACATAAATAGTTTGTCGTTCTCTCATGTAAGTGACTCTCTCAGCCCCAGCCAGGTTGCTGACCAAAAGGCTGAATCATCTGGCAGTTCTAGTGAAATTCAGGACAAAAGGAGGAAAATAACTCCTTGCGGTGGTTTGTCGGACTCTGCTTAAAAGACCCATCATGGCTCATCCTCAATTTCGAATACTTTCAGTTAACGCATGCAGCATCAAGTCTGATAAGGCCAGGTTCCTAGCTTATGATTATTTGGCATCATCAGGAGCAGACATAATTTGCTTGCAGGAAACTCGTCTCACCCACAAATTACAAATTGCTAGGGCCAGAAGGGACTGGAAGTTGGGTGCTTCCTTTTGGTCCATATCGGAAGAGCCTGGCGCAGGAGTCGGGATCTTATTTCGTGAGCCTCTCCAGCCTACGATTCACAGACTGATTGAAATCTCAATCGGGAGAGCTCTTTTGCTTGATTTCTCCATCGGTTGTCAGAAGATCCGTTTAATCAACGTCTATGGGCCGCAAACCCCTGCGCAAAGGAAGGAGTTATGGGCAGAGATTGCCCAGTACCTTCTTGTGTCTCATGTGCTGCTTTTGACCGGTGATTTCAATCAAGGCCTTATTTCATCAAAAAACACCTCTGGCTCTTTGAGAACAATGGTACATCAGGCAGGCCTTGTGGACATTCTCTCAGCTAACGGGAGAAGGCCGGTGCACACTTATAGCTGCGGTACTCGAAGTTCGAGGATCGACTTTATTTTTGCAAATCAAACGGTTGCGTTTACGGACTGTAAGGAAGCTGAGGTGGAATTTTCAGACCATCGGGCTCTGTCAGCTATTATTGGAGTATCATCACTCCCACAAAGGGGAAAAGGTATTTGGAGGCTAGGGCCACAAGCTCTTGTTGACCCCGCTACCACAAACTCTTTGAAAGACTTACTACTTCAGCAGTTGCATAGGAGAGACTTTTACGGCTCTTTAGCCGAATGGTGGGAGCAGGCAAAGGTTTCTTTCAAACATTTATTTAAGTCGAGGGCATCAACCAAGGCCACTAAGCGCTATAGGGCATATCTTGCCACTAGGAGCAGACTAGAGAATGCTATCTCGGACAATCTCAGTAAAGCTGATGTCTTCACTCTTAAAAGTAGAATGAGACAGCTACAATACTCACGGTATTCTTCTTTAATATTTGAGAGAGATTATGGGAAATTTATGACACCTGACCCCTATCTTCAGTGCCGTGAGAAAGAAAAATCCAGATTTGTAACAGGGCTTTTAGATGGAAAGGGCCAGTTCCAAAAATCCAGAAATGGCATCCTTAGGGTCATCGTTGAATATTATAGGGATCTGTTTAGTGAGAAAGATATTCCTTCTGCTGAGATTGCAGACTTTCTTGACTCTGTCAATGCCCCAGATCCTCAGGTAGACCTCAGCTTCTTGTTAGAGGACATTTCTGAAGCTGAAGTGTCTGAGGCTATTGCAGCCCTGCCGCTCAAGAAATCCCCAGGCCCGGACGGGCTGACCTCAGAGTTCTACCAAGCCTTTCAAACGGAGCTTGCCCCAGTACTTACTGAAGTTTTCAGGGGCTGCCTAAATAGGGGGCTACTCTCAAACTCAATGAGAGAATCTGCCCTGGTTCTCCTATCGAAAGGCAAAGATCAGCGTAAAATTGAAAACTGGAGACCGATAGCCCTGCTAAATACGGACAGGAAAATTTTAGCTAAAATCCTGTTTAACCGACTGTATGCAGTTTCAGATCATCTGCTCACCCCAGAGCAATACTGCGCAGTGAAAGGCAGGGGAGTATTGCAGGCAGCGGCAACTATAAGGGAAATGGTGGAATACGCTAAGTGGTCCAATGCAGAAAAATACCTTTTGTGTTTAGACCAGGCAAAGGCATTCGACCGGGTGCAACATCGATACCTGTGGGCTGTTTTGTCCAAGTACGGCGTCCCGGGACAATTCATACATTGGCTTCAGACATTATACCGGGAGGGAGAGTGCTTCCCTCTGATCAATGGCTGGCGAGGGGACAGGTTTTTGGTTGCGGCCGGAGTGAGGCAGGGCTGCCCTCTCAGTCCTCTCCTGTACGTCCTCGCCTTGGATCCGTTCCTTAGACGTTTGCGTCAGACTGGGCTGGAGGGCGTCTGCGTCCCTCGGTTTCCTACAATCAGCTTGGTCGCCTATGCAGACGATGTTTCCGTCTGGGTCTCTAATTCCTCGGAGGTGGATACCCTGGCGGAGGCGATCGCCGCATATTCCACAGCCTCAGGGTCGGCGGTAAACGTTGAGAAGTCGGAGGCACTCTGGGTGTCGGACTCGCAACCTGCCTTTCAAGTAGCGAATTTCCCGGTGACCTCCACCCAAATCAAGGCATTGGGCATCAAATTTGGGAGGGAAGCATCTGCAATGACAAATTGGGCTGAGAAATTGGACGCCGGAAAGGCAAAAATTCAGCGCTGGTGTAAATGGCGGCTGACTTGTAGGGAAAGGGTTGCTATGGTCAAGACCTACCTGGTCCCTATGTTCCTTCACCTTTCTTATGTATATCCGGTCCCCACTGAGTTATATACCGCATTGCAGTCACTGTTCTTCCTGATGCTATGGGGAAACAAAATCAATCTGGTAAAGAGGGGCATCACATATTTAAATAAGACCGAGGGCGGCCTTGGTATGGTATGCCCGGTAGCATTTTTTGCAGCCATTTTCATTAAATTCAACTTCTCTGACATAGATGCAGATCCGCTCCCGCCGTGGAAGGTTGCAATTGCTAGTTGCACGCAGTCTCTCCTTAGTAAGTGGAAGCAGGGAGGTAAATTGCTTCAGGTTAGACAACGCAGTCACCCTATACTTCCCTACCTCTTAGTCCCATTGATCTGTCTTCGGAAATAGGCCTTGCTCAAAACACAGGTGGACACCCTCCCCAGGAAATCATTGTATCACACTATTACTCAGGCACATTTTACATCTGATCCTGTGTTGATGGCATGCATAGGAGACATGAAGCAAAAGTCCCTTCGCTTGCTGAATAGTAAGGGCTTGCCAGCAAAATTTTTTGACACGCTGTGGTTGTCTTTCCACGGGAAGATGAAAGTAAGGGGAAACTATCCCCATCTTCCCAACGCAAACAGAGTGTGTCCCTGGGGGTGTGCAGTAGTAGAGACACAGCAGCATTTTTTAGTGGACTGCCCCGTGGCAAAAGTAGCTAGGCACTCCTTAGCCACTAGACTCCACTTGCCTCCTTTAAAGCTAGCAGGGTATGCGCAGCTAGTGTATGGTCTCATGGGTAACACCGTCTACACAGACAAGCAGACCTACCTGCTCATAGCTGCTTTTAAGTTCCACCTCTGGCATTTCCGCTGCAAGCGGTCTTTGGGTCACCTAAACGTATCCATCCAGAACATCGTGTCTGCAGTTGTAAGTGAGCTCATCCAACTGCGCATACCGGTAACATGAGGGCTACGGACATTCTTGCCTTCCCCATTTTCAGTGCGGTAATAGCCCATGCCTCTTCAGGTGGGATAAGGAATTTCACAACAGAACTTGCCGATATGAACATTTATGTGTTGGTATGCATGATAGTGGTTTTGACTGTTTGCCTTGATGTCACGCTAACATGGAACTTTGGGAAAACCGCTGACATTCTCGAGTCATCATCAGCATCATATGGCCACAGGGAGCACCGTGTTTTAATTGTACATAGTTTTTCTTCTGTTTCCCAGTCGGAGCAACCATTTCTCATACATGAACTCTGGTGTGGACAGAGACGGTACTTTTGCAATACTGATTTTGTATTAGTGATATGGCCGTCGGACTGGGGTGGGTTTCGCTATTCGGTTTGTTCGTAACCATTGTAATGTCGACCAGCATGTTGGTCTGAATCTTTGTTAATTGTTTACCTTTGTAGAGTTCCAATAAAACAATTTAAATAATTAACCCTAAAACCTAACCCTAACCCTAACCCTAACCCTAACCCTAACCCTAACCCTAACCCTAACCCTAACCCTAACCCTAATAACCCTAATACCCTAACCCTAACCCTAACCCTAACCCTAACCCTAACCCTAATACACTAACCCTAACCCTAACCCTAACCCTAACCCTAACCCTAACCCTAATAACCCTAACCCTAACCCTAACCCTAACCCTAACCCTAACCCTAACCCTAACCCTAACCCTAACCCTAACCCTAACCCTAACCCTAACCCTAACCCTAACCCTAACCCTAACCCTAACCCTAACCCTAACCCTAACCCTAACCCTAACCCTAACCCTAACCCTAACCCTAACCCTAACCCTAACCCTAACCCTAACCCTAACCCTAACCCTAACCCTAACCCTAACCCTAACCCTAGCAAGACGTGTGTTGGTGGAGCTCCTGCATGGATCGTGGGAAAAAGGGATCTCCTGATCCCGGAGGGTCGAAAAATTCGGCACGG
This sequence comes from Xenopus tropicalis, assembly GCF_000004195.4. Lineage (NCBI taxonomy): Eukaryota > Metazoa > Chordata > Amphibia > Anura > Pipidae > Xenopus > Xenopus tropicalis. The sequence continues at coordinate 16,381 of NW_022279368.1, forward strand.
ACCTTTCTGAAGGTGTCTGGACCAAGTTGTGACCATCGGCAAGATGATCGGTTTTCGGATGGTGAAGATACGGGCGAAAGCAATTTCGGCCTAAAAATGAGTAGTCTTTTGGTTGGTGATTCAAGTGGATCCAATCCTGTGGAATCCTCATCAGTTTGTGGAAGAAAGTCCGAACAGTCGACTAAAGTGCAACCTTCTGTAAGTATGGAATGTGTATCCGCTAATATTGCTATAGAAAAGGATGTTTTTCTGCAACCTGGGGGGACCAAAATTGAGGCCCAGGCTTTGAGGCCTACGGCTTCAGGGTCTCGCTCCTCGGTGATGGGGCCACCAAATTCAAATGTTGTACCAGTGACGGAGAGCTCTACCCCTGCTCTGCATCCCAGGAAATTTTTATCCAAATCTATGGAAGATTTACATGTTAAATTTGACTGTAAAGTTTCCCCTAGTGTTCCTCCCATGGACTCTGAAACTCATCGGCCTGTTTTCAAAATACCTCTGAGGCCAGTTGACAAAACCCCCAGGGCAGACTGTAAACTTTTTGGACTGATACCTAGTAAGGGAAAGAAGTCGGAAGCTTTTATTTATCAGGAAACGGGTGTGGCAAAATCCAAGATGGCCGCCAATGTTAATTCCCATAGAGAAACTTCTCCTGTAAGTCGCTCAATTTCTGACCGTTTTTCTGCAAATTTTTTGCAAGAGGCTAAGAATACAGGCCACGGGGAAGGTCCCACAGAAATTTCAGCCTCCCAGGTGCAGTCAATTTCGGGCGCCAAGCATATTCCCGGGTCTGAAAAATCCAAGATGGCCGCCAATGTTAATTCCCATAGAGAAACTTCTTCTGTAAGTCGCTCAATTTCTGACCGTTTTTCTTCAAATTTTTTGCAAGAGGCTAAGAATACAGGCCACAAGGAAGGTCCCATAGAAATTTCAGCCCCCCAGGTGCAGTCAATTTCGAGCACCAAGCAAAATTCAGGGTCTGAAAAATCCAAGATGGCCGCCAATGGAAATTCGCATAGAGAACCTTCTTTCACAAATAGCACAGTTTCCGATGGGTTTTCTTCAAATTTTGTGCAAGAAAATGAGGGTACTGTTTGCAAAAAAGTGCCAATCTGCACGGATAAAACTTCGCTGGACCCCCCCACGCCAGCGGCTCAGCCTTCAAGTACAGAGGCCCTTGAGATGGAAGTCAGTCCGAATCCAGTTGCTCTTGACCAAATCAGCTCCCATGATGTTCCTACTGCTCTTCCGGTGGTCTTCACACCTCCTGACGAAGGACAACAGAGACATCGTCCCCCAGCGGCTCAACCCAGGCTGGACACCGATCAACGTTCACTAGCAGCTTATCCTCCTGGCAGTAGCCATCGTCAACTCCCGGTGGCCAACTCGCTCGCTGTTATGCAAATTTCTGCTCCTCTGGGTCAAGATATGGTTAATGTATGTGAGATATCCAATACGAATGTAAACATTGTTGATGTTATATGTGATGCTGATGTGATTTGTGAGGAATCTAATATGAATGCAAGCATTGTAGATAATGTATGTGAAACTGATGTATATTTTGATGATTATGAGATTGAATTCCCTGCAGTGCAAGATAGCAGAGCGCAAGGCAATGCGGCTAGTCATACGTCCCCTAATCAAATGCTGGTTAGTGCCCAAGTGCATGCCAATCCCGTCAATCATACCGCTCATGTAGTCTCCTCTATGCCTGCTCCCAGTGGTAGTAATGTCGCAGCCTCTAGCCATCCTGCGGATGACATTCTCACCCTTGTGCCTGCTCCTCTGCCACTCCCTATTATTCCGGCTACAGCCGCAGGCAGTCAAATGGCGGGCGCCGGTCCGCAATCGCAACCAGTCTTAGCCCCACCGCCTGCCGTGAATGCATGGGCCACGAACCGTTTAAAACAATCTGTGACCGACCCCCCTCTCTTTGCATCATCTGGACCTACGTCGACTAGGAGAAACGCGGTGAAGCTCAGATGGATCGGGCCCTTGGACGAGTGCCCTGACAGGGACTATATAGTCGAAGAGCTTTTAGAAGCGTCGATGAACTTTAAAGCTGAAGACCAAGTATGGGCTGTAATAAAGCAAGGTGAGAGGGAATTTGACATCAGCTTCAAGCTCCCTGAATATTTGGATGCCTTCCATTCTCAGCATAACATCAAGAAGGGGTTTGAAGTGTGGAAGCGTTTCAGGGCCATCCCGCTAACGAAACAAGCTTTGAGGCACATCACGGTAGTTTTCAAACACGAGAACATAGTGATGCAAGATATTCTCTTCTGGTTGAGGCGGCACTGCGACGTTGTTTCACCGCTTGAAAGATGCCTTGATCGCAACAGGGTGTGGGATGGTTCTTTCAAGGTGACCGTCAAGTTGTGGATGCGAGGTCACGCCCCTGTCCATTTACCAAACTCATTTTTCATCGGCAAAGATAGGGGAGTCATTTTCTACGTTGGGCAGCCTAGACGGTGCTTTCGTTGTGGGAGTCTGGGACACTACGCTGCCACCTGTACCATTCGGAAATGCTCCAAATGCGGTGAAGTAGGCCACGAAGCTGCCTCTTGCCAAAAGGTTTATTGCAACCTCTGCGGAGAACCCGATCATGTCCATGATGATTGCCCTATGGCATGGCACAACGCATACAATGAGATCATGCAGATGGAGGCAGCACTGCTCACCGGCAACGATACTAGAGTTAGACCGCAGGTGTCCTCGAAGGATTCTCAGTCCGCAGCCATCAATGCTCCAGTTGTAGTTCAGCCATCAGCGACACCCCTGTCAGCGCCTTCTGGCCCGTCCCAATGTGGATCCTCTCAACATTCAGGCATTCCCCCCTCCAAGTTCCTCCCCCAGCAGAAGATGGCCAGGATCGTGCAATAGCTCAGTCCCAGCGGTCGAAAATGTGCAGAAACCAGCATCTCTTGTTCCTATCCAGAAATCTGGCCCTGTCTTCTGTCCGGCAACCTGCGGCTGTCTCCCCTGCTAAGGCCAGCCATGTCTCTCCTGTCCGAAAATCCAGCTCAGAGGTCTCTGTTCAAAAATCCGTTCCTGTCACCCGTATTCATGAATCGGCCTCTGTGGCGACAGACAAAGTGCAAGATTTAGTTGTTTTGAAGAAAGCAGCATCACCAAAAGCTTGTCTGAACTCTAATAAGAGTCAGCAGGTGCTTCAGACACCTGCTCCCAAGGCCTCTTGTGCTGGGGCCACCAATCCACATCTTTCAAAAACTCCTCCTTTAGACATAACGCCTGCTCAAAAACGGCAGGATCCACCTGACCCGTCCAAAGACCTTCTCTGTGAGACAGGGGATGGATCCATTTCTGAGGGCTCAATGGATTTGAGTGCCTCCCCCGACTTGACAAAATGGCAGACTCCCCCTGCCCGGCTTGGGAAACGCAGTCGCGAAAGCGTAAAAAGAAACCCAATAAAGTTAAAGAAGCGCTAAGTACTTCAAACAGGTATGAGGTACTGGCAAGCCTCACCGACAGTGGGGATGGAAACGTGCAGCATGAAAGTGAGGAAGAGGAGGAGCCCATAGGTGATTGGGGTGACTCCATAGACCCAGCAGACATAAATAGTTTGTCGTTCTCTCATGTAAGTGACTCTCTCAGCCCCAGCCAGGTTGCTGACCAAAAGGCTGAATCATCTGGCAGTTCTAGTGAAATTCAGGACAAAAGGAGGAAAATAACTCCTTGCGGTGGTTTGTCGGACTCTGCTTAAAAGACCCATCATGGCTCATCCTCAATTTCGAATACTTTCAGTTAACGCATGCAGCATCAAGTCTGATAAGGCCAGGTTCCTAGCTTATGATTATTTGGCATCATCAGGAGCAGACATAATTTGCTTGCAGGAAACTCGTCTCACCACAATTACAAATTGCTAGGGCCAGAAGGGACTGGAAGTTGGGTGCTTCCTTTTGGTCCATATCGGAAGAGCCTGGCGCAGGAGTCGGGATCTTATTTCGTGAGCCTCTCCAGCCTACGATTCACAGACTGATTGAAATCTCAATCGGGAGAGCTCTTTTGCTTGATTTCTCCATCGGTTGTCAGAAGATCCGTTTAATCAACGTCTATGGGCCGCAAACCCCTGCGCAAAGGAAGGAGTTATGGGCAGAGATTGCCCAGTACCTTCTTGTGTCTCATGTGCTGCTTTTGACCGGTGATTTCAATCAAGGCCTTATTTCATCAAAAAACACCTCTGGCTCTTTGAGAACAATGGTACATCAGGCAGGCCTTGTGGACATTCTCTCAGCTAACGGGAGAAGGCCGGTGCACACTTATAGCTGCGGTACTCGAAGTTCGAGGATCGACTTTATTTTTGCAAATCAAACGGTTGCGTTTACGGACTGTAAGGAAGCTGAGGTGGAATTTTCAGACCATCGGGCTCTGTCAGCTATTATTGGAGTATCATCACTCCCACAAAGGGGAAAAGGTATTTGGAGGCTAGGGCCACAAGCTCTTGTTGACCCCGCTACCACAAACTCTTTGACTTACTACTTCAGCAGTTGCATAGGAGAGACTTTTACGGCTCTTTAGCCGAATGGTGGGAGCAGGTTTTCTTTCAAACATTTATTTAAGTCGAGGGCATCAACCAAGGCCACTAAGCGCTATAGGGCATATCTTGCCACTAGGAGCAGACTAGAGAATGCTATCTCGGACAATCTCAGTAAAGCTGATGTCTTCACTCTTAAAAGTAGAATGAGACAGCTACAATACTCACGGTATTCTTCTTTAATATTTGAGAGATTATGGGAAATTTATGACACCTGACCCCTATCTTCAGTGCCGTGAGAAAGAAAAATCCAGATTTGTAACAGGGCTTTTAGATGGAAAGGGCCAGTTCCAAAAATCCAGAAATGGCATCCTTAGGGTCATCGTTGAATATTATAGGGATCTGTTTAGTGAGAAAGATATTCCTTCTGCTGAGATTGCAGACTTTCTTGACTCTGTCAATGCCCCAGATCCTCAGGTAGACCTCAGCTTCTTGTTAGAGGACATTTCTGAAGCTGAAGTGTCTGAGGCTATTGCAGCCCTGCCGCTCAAGAAATCCCCAGGCCCGGACGACCTCAGAGTTCTACCAAGCCTTTCAAACGGAGCTTGCCCCAGTACTTACTGAAGTTTTCAGGGGCTGCCTAAATAGGGGGCTACTCTCAAACTCAATGAGAGAATCTGCCCTGGTTCTCCTATCGAAAGGCAAAGATCAGCGTAAAATTGAAAACTGGAGGCCGATAGCCCTGCTAAATACGGACAGGAAAATTTTAGCTAAAATCCTGTTTAACCGACTGTATGCAGTTTCAGATCATCTGCTCACCCCAGAGCAATACTGCGCAGTGAAAGGCAGGGGAGTATTGCAGGCAGCGGCAACTATAAGGGAAATGGTGGAATACGCTAAGTGGTCCAATGCAGAAAAATACCTTTTGTGTTTAGACCAGGCAAAGGCATTCGACCGGGTGCAACATCGATACCTGTGGGCTGTTTTGTCCAAGTACGGCGTCCCGGGACAATTCATACATTGGCTTCAGACATTATACCGGGAGGGAGAGTGCTTCCCTCTGATCAATGGCTGGCGAGGGGACAGGTTTTTGGTTGCGGCCGGAGTGAGGCAGGGCTGCCCTCTCAGTCCTCTCCTGTACGTCCTCGCCTTGGATCCGTTCCTTAGACGTTTGCGTCAGAGTGGGCTGGAGGGCGTCTGCGTCCCTCGGTTTCCTACAATCAGCTTGGTCGCCTATGCAGACGATGTTTCCGTCTGGGTCTCTAATTCCTCGGAGGTGGATACCCTGGCGGAGGCGATCGCCGCATATTCCACAGCCTCAGGGTCGGCGGTAAACGTTGAGAAGTCGGAGGCACTCTGGGTGTCGGACACGCAACCTGCCTTTCAAGTAGCGAATTTCCCGGTGACCTCCACCCAAATCAAGGCATTGGGCATCAAATTTGGGAGGGAAGCATCTGCAATGACAAATTGGGCTGAGAAATTGGACGCCGGAAAGGCAAAAATTCAGCGCTGGTGTAAATGGCGGCTGACTTGTAGGGAAAGGGTTGCTATGGTCAAGACCTACCTGGTCCCTATGTTCCTTCACCTTTCTTATGTATATCCGGTCCCCACTGAGTTATATACCGCATTGCAGTCACTGTTCTTCCTGATGCTATGGGGAAACAAAATCAATCTGGTAAAGAGGGGCATCACATATTTAAATAAGACCGAGGGCGGCCTTGGTATGGTATGCCCGGTAGCATTTTTTGCAGCCAATTTCATTAAATTCAACTTCTCTTACATAGATGCAGATCCGCTCCCGCCGTGGAAGGTTGCAATTGCTAGTTGCACGCAGTCTCTCCTTAGTAAGTGGAAGCAGGGAGGTAAATTGCTCCAGGTTAGACAGCGCAGTCACCCTATACTTCCCTACCTCTTAGCCCCATTAATCTGTCTTCGGAAATGGGCCTTGCTCAAAACACAGGTGGACACCCTCCCCAGGAAAACATTGTATCACACTATTACTCAGGCAAATTTTACTTCTGATCCTGTGTTGATGGCATGCATAGGAGACATGAAGCAAAAGTCCCTTCGCTTGCTGAATAGTAAGGGCTTGCCAGCAAAATTTTTTGACACGCTGTGGTTGTCTTTCCACGGGAAGATGAAAGTAAGGGGAAACTATCCCCATCTTCCCAACGCAAACAGAGTGTGTCCCTGGGGGTGTGCAGTAGTAGAGACACAGCAGCATTTTTTAGTGGACTGCCCCGTGGCAAAAGTAGCTAGGCACTCCTTAGCCACTAGACTCCACTTGCCTCCTTTAAAGCTAGCAGGGTATGCGCAGCTAGTGTATGGTCTCATGGGTAACACCGTCTACACAGACAAGCAGACCTACCTGCTCATAGCTGCTTTTAAGTTCCACCTCTGGCATTTCCGCTGCAAGCGGTCTTTGGGTCACCTAAACGTATCCATCCAGAACATCGTGTCTGCAGTTGTAAGTGAGCTCATCCAACTGCGCATACCGGTAACATGAGGGCTACGGACATTCTTGCCTTCCCCATTTTCAGTGCGGTAATAGCCCATGCCTCTTCAGGTGGGATAAGGAATTTCACAACAGAACTTGCCGATATGAACATTTATGTGTTGGTATGCATGATAGTGGTTTTGACTGTTTGCCTTGATGTCACGCTAACATGGAACTTTGGGAAAACCGCTGACATTATTCTTAATCTCGAGTCATCATCAGCATCATATGGCCACAGGGAGCACCGTGTTTAAATTGTACATAGTTTTTCTTCTGTTTCCCAGTCGGAGCAACCATTTCTCATACATGAACTCTGGTGTGGACAGAGACGGTATTTTTGCAATACTGATTTTGTATTAGTGATATGGCCTTCGGACTGGGGTGGGTTTCGCTATTCGGTTTGTTCGTAACCATTGTAATGTCGACCAGCATGTTGGTCTGAATCTTTGTTAATTGTTTACCTTTGTAGAGTTCCAATAAAACAATTTAAAACCTAACCCTAACCCTAACCCTAACCCTAACCCTAACCCCTAACCCTAACCCTAACCCTAACCCTAATACCTAATAACCCTAACCCTAACCCTAACCCTAACCCTAACCCTATAACCCTAACCCTAACCACTAACCCTAACCCTAACCCTAACCCTAACCCTAACCCTAATAACCTAACCTAACTAACCTAACCCTAATAATAACCCTAACCCTAATAACCTAACCTAACCTAACCTAACCCTAACCCCAAGTTTCAACATCAACTTCAAACCCTAACCCCAACCCTAACCCTAACCCCAAGTTTCAAGACCAACTTCTAACCCCAAGTTTCAACACCAGCTTCAAACCCCAAGCTTACACTCGCAAACATCCATAACACCCGTGAGCCCCTCCCTTTGGTACCAATGTACCAAACTTTTCGCCTTTACCTAAAACCCTGTATGCCCAACACTAACTCTTGAAGTCTGAACACCAACTTCCAACCCTAACCCCAAGTTTCAACACCAACTTCTAACCCCAAGTTTCAACAAACCCTAACCCCTACTTCCAACCCTAACAACAACTTCCAACCCTAACCCCAACCCTAACCCTAACCCCAAGTTTCAAGACCAACTTCTAACCCCAAGTTTCAACACCAGCTTCCAACCCCAAGCTTAGACTCGCAAACATCCATAACACCCATGAGCCCCTCCCTTTGGTACCAAGGTACCAGACTTTTCGCCTTTACCTATAACCCTGTAAGCCCAACACTAACTCTTGAAGTCTGAACACCAACTTCCAACCCTAACCCCAAGTTTCAACACCAACTTCAAATCCTAACCCCTACTTCCAACCCTAACCCCAACTTCCAACCCTAACCCCAACCCTAACCCTAACCCCAAGTTTCAAGACCAACTTCTAACCCCAAGTTTCAACACCAGCTTCAAACCCCAAGCTTACACTCGCAAACAACCATAACACCCATGAGCCCCTCCCTTTGGTACCAAGGTACAAAACTTTTCGCCTTTACCTATAACCCTGTATGCCCAACACTAACTATTGAAGTGTGAACACCAACTTCCAACCCCAACCCTAACCCCAAGTTTCAACACCAACTTCAAACCCTAACCCCTACTTCCAACCCTAACAACAACTTCCAACCCTAACCCCAACCCCAACCCTAAGCCCAAGTTTCAAGACCAACTTCTAACCCCAAGTTTAAACACCAGCTATCAACCCCAAGCTTAGACTCGCAAACATCCATAACCCCCATGAGCCCCTCCCTTTGGTACCAAGGTACCAAACTTTTCACCTTTACCTATAACCCTGTATGCCCAACACTAACTCTTGAAGTCTGAACACCAACTTCCAACCCTAACCCCAAGTTTCAACTTCAAACCCTAACCCCAACTTCCAACCCTAACCCCAACCCTAACCCCAACTTTCAAGACCAACTTCTAACCCCAAGTTTCAACACCAGCTTCAAACCCCAAGCTTACACTCGCAAACATCCATAACACCCATGAGCCCCTCCCTTTGGTACCAAGGTACCAAACTTTTCGCCTTTACCTATAACCCTGTATGCCCAACACTAACTCTTGAAGTCTGAACACCAACTTCCAACCCTAACCCCAACCCCAACCCTAACCCCAAGTTTCAACACCAACTTCAAACCCTAAACCCTACTTCCAACCCTAACCCCAACTTCCAACCCTAACCCTAACCCCAAGTTTCAAGACCAACTTCTAACCCCAAGCTTAGACTCGCAAACATCCATAACCCCCATGAGCCCCTCCCTTTGGTACCAAGGTACCAAACTTTTCGCCTTTACCTATAACCCTGTATGCCCAACACTAACTCTTGAAGTCTGAACACCAACTTCCAACCCTAACCCCAAGTTTCAACACCAACTTCAAACCCTATCCCCTACTTCCAACCCTAACCCCTACTTCCAACCCTAACCCCAACTTCCAACCCTAACCCCAAGTTTCAACACCAACTTCAAACCCAACTTCCAACCCTAACCCCAACCCCAACCCTAACCCCAAGTTTAAACACCAGCTTCCAACCCCAAGCTTAGACTCGCAAACATCCATAACACCCATGAGCCCCTCCCTTTGGTACCAAGGTACCAAACTTTTCGCCTTTACCTATAACCCTGTATGCCCAACACTAACTCTTGAAGTCTGAACACCAACTTCCAACCCTAACCCCAAGTTTCAACACCAACTTCAAACCCTAACCCCAACTTCCAACCCTAACCCCAAGTTTCAAGACCAACTTCTAACCCCAAGTTTCAACACCAGCTTCCAACCCCAAGCTTAGACTCGCAAACATCCATAACACCCATGAGCCCCTCCCTTTGGTACCAAGGTACCAAACTTTTCGCCTTTACCTATAACCCTGTATGCCCAACACTAACTCTTGAAGTCTGAACACCAACTTCCAACCCTAACCCCAACCCCAACCCTAACCCCAAGTTTCAACACCAACTTCAAACCCTAACCCCTACTTCCAACCCTAACCCCAACTTCCAACCCTAACCCCCCAAGTTTCAAGACCAACTTCTAACCCCAAGTTTCAACACCAGCTTCCAACCCCAAGCTTAGACTCGCAAACATCCATAACCCCCATGAGCCCCTCCCTTTGGTACCAAGGTACCAAACTTTTCGCCTTTACCTATAACCCTGTATGCCCAACACTAACTCTTGAAGTCTGAACACCAACTTCCAACCCCAACCCTAACCCCAAGTTTCAACACCAACTTCAAACCCTAACCCCAACTTCCAACCCTAACCCCAACCCTAACCCTAACCCCAAGTTTCAAGACCAACTTCTAACCCCAAGTTTCAACACCAGCTTCCAACCCCAAGCTTAGACTCGCAAACATCCATAACACCCATGAGCCCCTCCCTTTGGTACCAAGGTACCAAACTTTTCGCCTTTACCTATAACCCTGTATGCCCAACACTAACTCTTGAAGTCTGAACACCAACTTCAAACCCTAACCCCAAGTTTCAACACCAATTTAAAACCCTAACCCCAACCCTAACCCTAACCCCAAGTTTCAAGACCAACTTCTAACCCCAAGTTTCAACACCAGCTTCCAACCCCAAGCTTAAACTCGCAAACATCCATAACACCCATGAGCCCCTCCCTTTGGTACCAAGGTACCAAACTTTTCGCCTTTACCTAAAACCCTGTAAGCCCAACACTAACTCTTGAAGTCTGAACACCAACTTCCAACCCTAACCCCAACCCCAACCCTAACCCCAAGTTTCAACACCAACTTCAAACCCTAACCCCTACTTCCAACCCTAACCCCAAGTTTCAAGACCAACTTCTAACCCCAAGTTTCAACACCAGCTTCCAACCCCAAGCTTAGACTCGCAAACATCCATAACACCCATGAGCCCCTCCCTTTGGTACCAAGGTACCAAACTTTTCGCCTTTACCTATAACCCTGTATGCCCAACACTAACTCTTGAAGTCTGAACACCAACTCCCAACCCTAACCCCAAGTTTCAACACCAACTTCAAACCCTAACCCCTACTTCCAACCCTAACAACAACTTCCAACCCTAACCCCAACCCTAACCCCAAGTTTCAAGACCAACTTCTAACCCCAAGTTTCAACACCAGCTTCCAACCCCAAGCTTAGACTCGCAAACATCCATAACACCCATGAGCCCCTCCCTTTGGTACCAAGGTACCAAACTTTTCGCCTTTACCTATAACCCTGTATGCCCAACACTAACGCTTGAAGTCTGAACACCAACTCCCAACCCTAACCCCAAGTTTCAACACCAACTTCAAACCCTAACCCCTACTTCCAACCCTAACAACAACTTCCAACCCTAACCCCAACCCTAACCCTAACCCAAGTTTCAAGACCAACTTCTAACCCCAAGTTTCAACACCAGCTTCCAACCCCAAGCTTAGACTCGCAAACATCCATAACCCCCATGAGCCCCTCCCTTTGGTACCAAGGTACCAAACTTTTCGCCTTTACCTATAACCCTGTATGCCCAACACTAACTCTTGAAGTCTGAACACCAACTTCCAACCCTAACCCCAAGTTTCAACACCAACTTCAAACCCTAACCCCAACTTCCAACCCTAACCCCAACTTCCAACCCTAACCCCAAGTTTCAAGACCAACTTCTAACCCCAAGTTTCAACACCAGCTTCCAACCCCAAGCTTAGACTCGCAAACATCCATAACACCCATGAGCCCCTCCCTTTGGTACCAAGGTACCAAACTTTTCACCTTTACCTATAACCCTGTAGGCCCAACACTAACTCTTGAAGTCTGAACACCAACTTCCAACCCTATCCCCAACCCCAACCCTAACCCCAAGTTTCAACACCAACTTCAAACCCTAACCCCAACTTCCAACCCTAACCCCAAGTTTCAAGACCAACTTCTAACCCCAAGTTTAAACACCAGCTTCCAACCCCAAACTTAGACTCGCAAACATCCATAACACCCATGAGCCCCTCCCTTTGGTACCAAGGTACCAAACTTTTCGCCTTTACCTATAACCCTGTATGCCCAACACTAACTCTTGAAGTCTGAACACCAACTTCCAACCCTAACCCCAAGTTTCAACACCAACTTCAAACCCTAACCCCTACTTCCAACCCTAACCCCAACTTCCAACCCTAACCCCAAGTTTCAAGACCAACTTCTAACCCCAAGTTTCAACACCAGCTTCCAACCCCAAGCTTAGACTCGCAAACATCCATAACACCCATGAGCCCCTCCCTTTGGTACCAAGGTACCAAACTTTTCGCCTTTACCTATAACCCTGTATGCCCAACACTAACTCTTGAAGTCTGAACACCAACTTCCAACCCTAACCCCAAGTTTCAACACCAACTTCAAACCCTAACCCCTACTTCCAACCCTAACCCCAAGTTTCAAGACCAACTTCTAACCCCAAGTTTCAACACCAGCTTCCAACCCCAAGCTTAGACTCGCAAACATCCATAACACCCATGAGCCCCTCCCTTTGGTACCAAGGTACCAAACTTTTCGCCTTTACCTATAACCCTAACCCTAACCCTAACCCTAATACACTGGCTAACCCTAACCCTAACCCTAACCCTAATACACTAACCCTAACCCTAACCCTAACCCTAACCCTAACCCTAATACACTAACCCTAACCCTAACCCTAACCCTAATACACTAACCCTAAAACCCTAACCCTAACCCTAACCCTAGGGTTAGTGTATTAGGGTTAGGGTTAGGGTTAGGGTTAGGGTTAGTGTATTAGGGTTAGGGTTAGGGTTAGCCAGTGTATTAGGGTTAGGGTTAGGGTTAGGGTTAGGGTTTTAGGGTTAGGGTTAGGGTGTTAGGGTTAGGGTTAGGGTTAGGGTTAGGGTTAGGGGGTTAGGGTTAGGGTTAGGGTTAGTGTATTAGGGTTAGGGTTAGGGTTAGGGTTAGGGTTAGGGTTAGGGTTAGTGTATTAGGGTTAGGGTTAGGGTTAGGGTTATTAGGGTTAGGGTTAGTGTATTAGGGTTAGGGTTAGGGTTAGGGTTAGGGTATTAGGGTTAGGGTTAGGGTTAGGGTTAATGTATTAGGGTTAGGGTTAGGGTTAGAGTTAGGGTTAGTGTATTAGGGTTAGGGTTAGGGTTAGTGTATTAGGGTTAGGGTTAGGGTTAGGGTTAGGGTTTAGTGTTAGGGTTAGGGTTAGGGTTAGGGTTAGTGTATTAGGGTTAGGGTTAGGGTTTAGGGTTAGGGTTAGGGTTAGGGTTAGGGTTAGGGTTTAGGGTTAGGGTTAGGGTTAGTGTATTAGGGTTAGGGTTAGGGTATTAGGGTTAGTGTATTAGGGTTAGGGTTAGGGTTAGTGTATTAGGGTTAGGTTTAGGGTTAGGGTTAGTGTATTAGGGTTAGGGTTAGGGTTAGGGTTAGGGTTAGGGGTTAGGGTTTAGGGTTAGGGTTAGGGTTAGGGTTAGGGTTAGGGTTAGGGTTAGTGTATTAGGGTTAGGGTTAGGGTTAGGGTTAGTGTTTAGGGTTAGGGTTAGGGTTAGGGTTATTAGGGTTAGGGTTAGGGTTAGGGTTAGGGTTAGGGTTAGTGTATTAGGGTTAGGGTTAGGGTATTAGGGTTAGGGTTATAGGTAAAGGCGAAAAGTTTGGTACCTTGGTACCAAAGGGAGGGGCTCATGGGTGTTAAGTATGTTTGCGAGTCTAAGCTTGGGGTTGGATCTTGGGGTTGG